>NC_062192.1:1183817-1191317 GCF_912470025.1 Vespa velutina
GAGAGAGAGAGAGAGAGAGAGAGAGAGAGAGAGAGAGAGAGAAAGAGAGAAAGAAAGACTACGTTCGTGAAGGTTTTATTCGTTCTATTCATCGGCAAACGTATGCTTTTCATTGGGGTGCGGTCTCGGCAACGTAAAAAAAAAAAAAAAAAAAAAAAAAAAAAAAAAAAAAAAAAAAAGAAAAAGAGAGAAAGAAGAAAGGGAGCATTGTATTAACAGGTGCTCTACTATTAAGAATAGAGAGAAAGAGAGATAGATAGACAGACAAATAGACAAACAGATAGACAGAGAGACGGACGAACGGACGAATAGACAGATAAAACCGGCCGAAATGTTTGAAGATCCGCAAAAACTGCTCGAGTTTCTATTTGATGGATCATAAAAATGAAAAGGGAGATATCGGGTTAATGTCGTTTGTGACAGAGAAACTGTTCGTTAATTGATATTAAAATTTCGTTTAAGAAGGACTCGATTATAGAAATATATTTATTTGATCGAATGGAAGATGAATGTTCCAAAGAATCATCTCTTTTATTTATTTATTTATTATTTTTATTTTCTTCAAAAAATTCGATTATCAATTAGAAATTTCATTCGAGAAAGACTCGATTAAAAAAAAAATATATATATATATATATATATACACTATCGAACGGAAGAGAACGTTTTAAGAATCTTTTTTCTTTTCTTTTTTTCTTCTTTCTTTCATATCTTTCTTTCATTCATTCATTTCTTTTTTTATTTTTCTTCTACGAAAATTCGATTATCAATTATCTACAGATATTCGATTATCTTCGTTATTTCGTGCGATCGACTTTTTATCGATATCGTAAAAGATAAATCACGGAAACTTTTTAAGCTCGTTACGAAACACCCATCATCTCACCCATATATATACACCTTATATACACAGATATTTATATCCCCTTTTTATGATTTATATCGGAGTCCGATTCTACTCGACATAGTATTTCGAATTATCTACCGTGAATAACTTGGTCAGGGTCTCTCTTGAGAAAAGTCTCGTATCATCATTATCTTCATATATACATATATATATTTCATTCTCCCTCTGTCTCTTTCTCTCTCTCTCTCTCTCTCTCTCTCTCTCTTTTTCTTTTCAATCAGCTTCGAATGTCCTCGATCCAATAAAAATGAGTTCAGAATTTCGTTCGGTCGAATAACTCCGGTAGAATAGTTCTTCACCCTTTCTTCTACTTCTTTATCCTTTTCTACCTCTTATCATGGAAATATATATATATATATATATATATATATATATATATCTTTTTCTCTTTATCTTTGTCCTTCTATGACTTGCATAACACGATGCCTATGCATCCTTTCTTGTATTCACGCACAAAGAGGAGCGAAAGAGAGAAAGAAAAGAGTGAGAGAGAGAGAGAGAGAGAAAGAGAGAGAGTGAGAGAGTGAGAGGGGCGAAGGGAGATAGAGTGGGAATAGAAAGAAACGAACGGAGAGTCACGCGAAGCGCATTGAGAAGATTGCAGTTGGCAAAGAAAACGCTCGCGGAATGCCAGGGAATACCAGACATCGCGAAAATCTTTCTGAACGAGCCCCGCGCACTTTGCTACTCTGCAGTCACTAATTTTAAAGACGCTCTTCTTCGTCAGCACCCTGCACACTGCTCCCTCTCTCTTTCTCTCTCTGTCTCTCTTGCTTTCTCTTTTGCTTTCTCCGTTGATATGCTGCTGAATATCTCTCCCTCTTCCTCGTCCTCTTTTAGGTACCACTATGTATGCCTCGGTTACTGGCCTGGAATAATGAAGGACGAAAGAACACGTTGGGTATACTAGGCAAAGTATGGGGAGAAAAGAAAAAAGAGATAGAGAGAGAGAGAGAGAGAGAGAGAGAGAGAGAGAGAGAGAGAGAGAGAGAGAGGGTGGAAGGGAGCGAGGGAGAGAGAGAGAAAGACAGGAAAAGGGTGCATATCTCACCCCATCGACACGTTACTCCCTCTTTCCTTTTCCTTTCTCGTTTTCTCATAAAAGAAGCATTTGTTGTGTTACGATGCCAGATTGATAACCCCACCCACGGCCACGTCATACCTCCAAAAAGATGCCTACTTCCGTTTGTCTATTAATAGACGTTTGTTTGTTTGTTTGTTTGTTTTTTTTCTTTGTCGATGTTCTTTTATATCATCTTTTATATCGTCTCACGTTGATTATATTTTTTTTATCGTGGAAAAATATAAATTAGATGCATTGATTACGGGATCGGTATATTTACTTTTTCTATGATTTTTATTGGCATTATTATTGTTATTTCTACATTCTATCTTTTCATTTTGTTTGAAGATTTTGCAATTTTTGCCAAAAAAAAGAAAAAAAAAAAAAAAGAGAAAAAAGAAATGTATTTAATATTTCATATAGGCTTTAAATCGTGTTTTATCTGTTCTATAAGTAGGATTGTGATATTTATGTATTAAATGTTATTCGAATGTATGCATATTTATATGAAAATCTGATGTTACTTCTCCTGTTTTTTTCTTTTTTTTGTGATGAAAAATATAATTTTTTCCAATAGATCGATGGTCCATATTGTTTTGTCGGAAGCCGTTATCTTCTTCTTCTTTTTCTGTTTTTTCTTTTTTTTTTTGTTTTGTTTTTTGTTTTTCATGTATTTACGTGCAGATATATACACGTATGTATATACAGTGTACATATGTAAGCATAACACGAAAGGAAACTTCGTCAATGATTTATGCGTTCGTTCGAAATAGGAGTGGTTTCGTGCCTGCTTGCATTCATTTTCTTCTTATCGATTCCTACGGACTTTTTCCATTTTTAATCATTCGACCTCGTATCGGTTGGAAAAAGAAAAAGAAGAGAAAGGAAGAAGAAAATGAAAAAAGAGAAAAAAAAAGAAAAAGAAGATTACCGGAAGTACACGAAAAAAGAAATTCTTTACGATTCTAAATCATGCCTCGCTGAGGTACTTCATTAAAAGTACTCAGCTTTCATTGATTATTGAGAGATATGGTGATTACGTCAAATGAAATATAATTCATAAAAAAAAGTTCTTCATCGCATTTCAAGTAAATGAACATGCGTGAAGTGAGTTTTATTTGTTCGTAATGAACTCACACTTATTAGCGCGTGTTAAAGTTCGAAATTAAAGAGAAATTTGAATTCGACGATGAAACTTCCGTCGATCGCAATCTTGCTGCTTTGCAGTACTTAGATTTGAAACGAGCTAACAGAAACGTAATTTAAGTGGAAAAAATTAAAGAGAACTTCGAAGGAGTTGAAATAGAAATGAGAAATTGCACGGTCAATTTCGCATTAATCGTTGGGTTTTTCCTTCTTTCTCTCTCTCTTTTATTTTTTTTTTTTTTTCACTTTTTTTTCCTCCCTCCCACTTAATTATTCTCCGATTATTACATGAACACTAAATACGAGAACGAATTCATTTATATATATATATATATATATTTATTTTTTAATCGCATTTTTAACTGTAATAAAGTAAATAAATATATAGTATCAAATTCATAATGAAAAGTTATTATATATAAATATATAATAATATAAAATATAAATTATTTATATTAAAAATATAATTAACGTAATCCTAATAATATATAAATATATAATTAACTAATTAAAATTTATATATATATATATATATATTTCAATTTTCTTATTCTACATTTTATTCTTCTCATGAACATGCAATTAAAAAAAAAAAATAATAATAATAATTCACGATTTCGAATGCCAATCTAAGAATTTTACCAATAAACAAATTTCAATCGAACTTGCAATATTTCCGTTCGAAATACAATATTTCCGTTCGTTCTCGCGTCGTTAAGCATTAACTTTTCTCTTTCTTTAAAATTCTAGTGGCTAGTCAGAAAAATATCTAACAGTGCTTCCTTTCATTGAATCACGAATAGCGATCATTTATTTCCCTATATCCTGACGCGTGAGATCATTTTCTGTATACGTATATGAACGATCTTTAAATGCTTGTTTTGCCACTCGTCTGATAGAATATCACTTTTATATTTTTAATATTTTTCCCTTCGTTATATTATATACAATTTAATGTACATTATCATTTGATAGTGTTATATTTTTAAATGTGTGCTAAATACATTTTATGTTATTCCTAAATATTTCATGATTTCTGCATTTGAATGAATTAAAAAATATTGGATAAGCAATAATAGACTTATTTTTTTTTTTTTATTTTCTCTGATCTTATTTCATGTAAATCTAATATGGAATAATGATTATACGTGTTAGTTCATAATACATTGTATTTATTTATATAAATATATATATGTATATTTATAATAATAATTAATTTAAAAATATTAATATATTAATTTAAAGATAAATATATTAATCTAAGAAGAAACAAAATAAAATTAATACTAATAAAATTAATACTATCTAACTCGACCTTTCAACTTCCTCCCCCGATTATAATTTAGGAAGGAAGGAAGGAAGGAAACACTCTCGATCCGCTTGGTTGATCTTCGTCGCCATGCGACAGCTGTTTTGACTCCGTTCAGAGGGAACTGAAGAGAGAGAGAGAGAGAGAGAGAGAGAGAGAGAGAGAGAGAGAGAGAGAGGGAGAGAGAGAGAGAGAGAGAGAGAGAGAGAGAGGGAGAGAGAGAAAAAATAAAAAAGAATAATACACCGTCGTAAGTAAAATTAAAAAATGTTAAATGTACTTTCAATCGCTTTGTGAGGAAACAAATTTTGAATAAAAAAAATGACCAAAAAAATATTCGTGCAAAAATCAGTGGCCGTTTCACAAAAATATTTTTTTTTTTCGCGTTATTTTTTTTTTCTTTCTCCGTTTTAATTGCTTTTGTTTTCTTTCTCTCTAAGCGTCGATCGTTTTTGTTTCTTTTTATTCTTCTTTTTTTTTTTTTTTTTCATTTTTCTTTATGACACTTATACGTCGTGAGCGTTTTCATTTTGTTTCTAAAATAATTTCCATTTGATTGACGTAGTTTTAATTAAAAATTGCTAGGCCAATAGCAAACATTAATCCAACCCAGAGGAAACGGAAACCACCATCACCACCACCACCACCACCACCACCCTCGGAATAATTTCTCGCAGGCTTATCGAAATATTCATCTCTCTTGTGCGAGGGTTGCAACGATGTATTTTTTTTGTTGGTCTCTCTCTCTCTCTCTCTCTCTACACGAGCGCGTGCCTCTCGCAGTGTGCATACTGCGCGCATATTTAAAGACTCGAGGGGTCCAAACGGAGTAATACGAAAGACTCGCGTATATTTGCATTTACACAAGGGATTTCGTTCAAATGTATCACCGACACAAAATTTATTTGGAGTTTGAACAATAGATATATATATATATATATATATATATATATATATATATATATTTTTTTTTTTTTTTTTTCCAAGCGTGTATAAAAATCAATTACATTTATCCGACATATTTTAGGCTACTAATAATTTTTTTCGAGATTGTAAAAAAAAATATTCCTAGGCTTGTGATCTTACAATTTGAAAAAAAAAAGGACAAACAAATAACAATAAATGTAAAAAGATACGGAGAAAAAGTGAATGTGCGCAGGATTGATTTAAAAAATTTATCTAAGGACTTTTGATTCGCCTTGTATAATCGTAAAAGTAAAAAGTAAACGAGATAGAATTTTTTTTTTTTTTTTTTTTTAATCTTATAAATTCATCATCGTTTTATATTCTTATCGACGGTGAAAAATGGAGGATATAGCTGTGCGATAAAAATTTTCAAAATTTTCCACACACATATATAGGTATTTTTCTTTTTCTTTCTTTTTTTTTTTTTTTTTTTTTTTTTTTTTTCTTTCATTTCTTTCATTTCTTTTTTTGAATATCATTCGAACTTGCAAAGACTACGACGATATTAAAGAAAGTCCGAGTATACGTACACATTAGGCTCGTCGAAGCTAAAGATAGAGATACTCTGCAGCTGCGAGAGTAGAGTCAGGGGTGCCAACAGGTCGATACTCCATAACGCGTTATATCGTGGAACTTTAAGCAATGGCGTTCCTCTCGTTCTTTTGCTATACTCGCTTATCTCTCCCTCGTCTCGTATCTTCCTCGTAGGAGGACACTTGGATGATGAAGGCGTCCGATTGTTTGCCGACTACCTAAAAGGGCTACAACGAGTTTTATCTCCGACGATATATCATGTCACTTTTTTCTTTTTTTTTTATTTCTTCCTTTTTATTCTTTCCTTTTTCTTTTTTTTTTTTTGTTTTTTTTTTTTTTTTTTTACTCTCGAGAAAAATAACCTAGGTATTTTTTATTTACAAGCAATATAAAAGTCTTACGCTTTTTTTTTTTTTTTCTTTTTTTTCTTTTTTCTTTATCGAATTTTCACTTTCATCGTGTATGAATAGATGTTTTGTTACGTACAAGTCTTTTTTGTTTTGTTTTATTAATAAACAATTATTTCTTACATGTGTGAACAAATGTGACATATTCATTTTGCCTAAAATTGAATACTATATTAAAGATAAAAAAAAAATATATATATATATATATATTATTTTTTATTAATTGAATTTTACTTAAAAAAAAAAACATTATGATACTAATTGATCCTTGAAATTTTCTTTTTCCTCATGGATTTTCTCGTTTTCTTTTGACGCAAAAAAAAATTCTCTCCTTTGAATTAATTTAAATGGGTTAATTTATTTGAAGAAAGAGAAAAAAGAACGAAAGAAAAATATTATTTATTATATTTAGAAAGAAAGAAAAAAAAAAAAAAAAAGAAAAAAATAAAAGAAAAAAATGATTGCAGATTCAGATAATTACAAAGTATGTAAGTTTAGATCTACTTTGTTCTTTGAGAAACATTAGTCAACGATGCGTCATACAACTGTACACCTGTCGGTCGTTATGACAACTTCTCGGTGCAATCAATTTTATCATACTAAACGAATTTAATCTTATCTAATATATCGTTGTCGAACATATCCCTCGTGCGTGTGTGTGTGTGTGTGTGTGTGTGTGTGTGTGTGTGTGCATCGCCCTATACTGCAACCCACGTCATTGCATCGGTCTAATCGGTTCGCGTACGACAGATGCATGCCACTCGTATGAATGAAAATTGTTGGCAAACGCAGCTTGTCTCGAAATTCTTATTCGTGTGATTTCATTGTTCGATATAAAGAATTGAAATAGTTTGAAAATGATTAAATGATTTTTCTCTGATTAGCAATTAATTGGATGAATAAATAATTGTCTTTAAGTCTTTCTTTTTTTTTTTTCTTTTTCCCTTCTGAATATGAATAAATAATCTGATTATTGTCGTATAAAAACTATGATTAAATGATACATAATTTTTGTTTCTTTTCTTCTTTTTTATTTTTCTTTCCTTTTTTTTTTGTTTCTTTCTTTTTCTTTTTAATCGGAAATTAATAACATAAATAATTTTCTTTTTTTTTTTTTTGTAATAATAAATAATACGACGTTATTATAAAAAAAAAAAAAAAAAAACAA
>NC_062192.1:1196317-1198817 GCF_912470025.1 Vespa velutina
TACATACACATATATACATACATTTCACGGTTTTTAATATTCATCGATGCAATAACATTACTCGGAAATATTTCCGATAATTTTTCATAATAATTTGTTATTCGTTATATTTTACGAGTAATTCATAGTTACGTATATATATATTTTTTTTTTTTTTTTTTTTTTTTTTTTTTTTTTTTTTTTATGAATAATCTACAGTTACGTACATACTCGTGTATGTACATATATACTCGTCATTTTATATAACGTCGTCAAATAAAATTCAACGAGTATAGATATAACGAACGAACGTGACGATTGTTACGACAAGTTAGTGCAAAATTTTAATGTACGATTTCAAATCTCGCGAGAGAGACTCGATCCATCTTAGAAACTTCCTTAAGAGGATACTTAGAACTTTGTATAAACGGTACTCGACTTTATGAGACGTACGTACATCTCGTGAAAAGTTTTGAAGATCTATGTAGGAAAACATTCGCTCGTTCGTTCGAAATGTTGTCTAAGAAAGTGCATTTACACGTCCGTAACAAATCTTTAGAAGGTTTCTACGTTTGTCTATATAGTAAAAAAAAGAAAAAAAAAAAAAAGAAAAAAAAAAGGAAAAAGAATTAAGGATGACGTTTGACTTTTTAAATAAGCACGTGTCTACAAGTGTTCTAATATTCATTCGAATTAATTAAGTAAACTCTACAAATGTGGGAAAACTTCGAAATATTAATCGATTTATTCGTATAATTTTTTTGTCTTCTTTTTTTTTTTTATTATTAATTAAAAAGAAAAAACGAAAAACAATTACATTCATACTTAATCGTTAGACATTATCTATATAGAATATTTGATATGTAGCTTAGAGTATACCAACTAAATAATGTTATACTCCAATTTAAAGGGTTAAAGGGTATGACGAAATATCTCTATTTTACGATTTTGCAGTTTAACGAATATGACACAGTTAACTACTAGGAAAGTACCATTTTCCTTAAGACAAAGTGAATCTAATTTCATGGTTAAGCGAGAAAAACTTACGTTCCGTATCCGTACATACACACATACTTAAACATATGGATCATATTTTGAAAATATTCATCGTTAGACCGTGCAAACGCTATCATCGAGTGATCTCATTGCGTGGAATTATGCGGAAGTTTTGCGGATGTTGCTTTATTTATAATAAATAAACAAGATTATATTTATAAGAGTATTATTCTCATCTACGTCGTTTCGTATCGCTGATATAAAATCGGGAAAAGAAAAAAAAAAAAAAAGATTATAAATAAAAAACGATCTTTTATATTGGATTAACGTTACGTTCACGTTTACGACAAATACGCATATTTGGAAGAAAATTTTACAAATTTCACATTTACAAAGAAATATTTACAAATCTTATATTTACAAAAAGTGTTACAAGTTTGACATTTACAAAAAAAATTTTTACAAATATTATACGTACTTATATATTTTATTTATCATTCATTATCCCAGTTTTATTTATCATTAATCCCAGTTGACCTTTACATTGTCTTGAGATAGGGGATGAGGATTTGATGTCCTCTTTCAACCAGACGAAACGCGAGAATTTCTCTTTTTTTTTTCTTTTCTATAATTTACCCCTATCCCCCACTCCTCAATTTTCCATTCTCGTCTACACATTGTTCTCCAACAGACTATCTTTTCTTTTACCATGGATAATGGGGGTGATGGTGATGGCGTTGGAATGGGGGAAAGGGAAGCTAGCGTCAGTAAAAATCGTCATAGTCCGTGTCTATTTGTACCCCGGAGGACACGCTAGGATTATTTTCTTCTTTCTTTCTTTCTTTCTTTTCCTCTTTTTTTCTTTTTTCTTTTTTCTTCTTTCTTTTTTTTTCCCCCCCTCTCTTTTTTCTTTTTTTACTTCTCTTTTCGTAATATACAGGAAGAATTGATTCGTATCGTTGCGTAAATAAAAATAGAATAAAAATTGTCTTTGATTACGAGATTTGATTAGAAGAGGCTAATTAATTTTTTCAATTGACCCGCTCATTCAATTTTCTAATCGAACAATTTCATAAGAGAAAGAAATTGTGACGAAGTTCAACGAAGTGATATACAAATTGTTTTCTTCTTCTTTTTCTTTTCCTCTCTTATTTTTCTTTCTTTCTTTTTTTTTTGTTCTTTTTTTTTTTTTTTTAGATCTCCTTTTTTAAAATATAAATTCAACCAGACAGTCGTAGAATGTACGCATAAAAAAGGGGCGGCCATACCGTCGACGTTCCAATTTTTCATTAGTTGGCAACGTTTTACATTTAAAGTAACGGAATTGATATCATCGGATTAGACTTTATGTAAATAAATTATATTTTTGTTCGATGGCCGTCAGAAGAAGAGGAAGAAGAAGAAAAAAAGAAACAAAAGAAAAAAAAAAAGAAAGAAAAATACATAGATGTTAAATAACGAAACTTAGTGAAATTTTCTTAGGAATATAAAAAAAGTGTGAAAGACTCCGTCGAGTGCTTAAAAA
>NC_062192.1:1201317-1203817 GCF_912470025.1 Vespa velutina
AAAAAGAAAGAAAAGACAGAAAAAAAACCAAAAGAAAAATGATTACTTTGTAGATTAAAGCCAAGTAATATGAAAAATAATCTATAATATTTTTTCCTTCGATTAAACTTCTATATTGATAATTGGAATCGAGGAGAAATCCATTGACGGTTATTAACAAAACGTACTTACCTTCTATATATATATATATATACGTACATATATACCTCGGTACATATATCCTTTTTTATTTCTACTTGGAGCATTAGTTTTTTGGGTCAAGGATGAGGGCGTTATAACGGCTGAAAACTCGTACCGTGCTCGTAACATCGGAAGCAACGAATGGCTGAGCGTTAAATGAGAAAAACGTGAAATCCTCGAAAAAGTACGAGCTTTACCGATTCTCTCTTTCGTTTTTCGTTGCTACGGTGAACGAAGAAGAAAAAAGAAAAAAGAAAAAAAAAACAAAAAGAAAAAGAAAAACGAGCTCGAGTCGAATGGAAAAGTCGGCGAGTTGCATTTCGTCCTGTTTCTCGAATTTTGTTTTTTTTTTTTTTTTGTTTCGTTATTTTTTTTTCCCCCTCCGATTTTTCCCGCGCGTTTCGTTAATGAGAACGACGAGTAAGTAAGTAAATAAGTCCGTTCGTCTTTGCTGTTTAACGTCAAAGAGAAAAAGAAAATAGAAATGAAAGAAAACAAAGGAAAAAAAAAAAATAAAATAAGAAAAGTAATGAGGAACAGTGGAGTCAGGAGGGACGGAGGAGGGAAAATCGTTCCAGCTATTATTTTTATCTGTTTTTTCTTTTCTCTTTTTTTTTTCTCTCTCTATCTCTATCTCTCTCTTCTTTTTTCTTTTTTATTTCTTTTGTTCGAACGCATTCGAACGCATCGAACGTATTTTGTCAGAAGATTGTTAGAAAATGTTCTCTCTTGGACGGACGACAAAGCAAAAAAATTCATTGAAAATTTACGTAAATATCTGGGATACTGTGATTTTGATTTTCTTTTTTCTCGAATTTCTTTTTTTTTTCTTTTTCTTTTTTTTTTCTATAATACGTTCCACATTGTATTTTGAAAATTCGAAGAAGAAAGATATCAAATGGATATTGTTTTTCGATAGATTTTCTTTCTCCTCTTTCACTTCGACGAACACAAGTGATACAAAATTGGGATATAAAATTGAATTTTGGATATCACTCGGTTGATAGATTTATTAATTTAAATAAGTATTATAATTCATTGAATTTGTAAAAGTTTCGAAGTCAGGGCGCTGTGATTAATTCGACTTATATTGAATATTAAACGAGCGAACGAGCGAACTAGTTATCGAACTTAAACGAAAATAACTCTTTTCGGAATATCGATATCTTTTGGGAGTTTATTAAAATTCAAATGCGTCGTGCTTAAATTAATACATAATGTCGGAACGTCGACGTAATATTAAAACAAGCGTTTGATAAAAATTAACATCGTCTCACGGTATCTTCTATTTGTCGTGTTCGTGAATTTAATACGTGTTCGTAATTCTTTTTTTTCTTTTTCTTTTTTTTTAAGAAATATAATTAAAGAAAAAGAAAAAAAAAGACGAAAGTACAAGTTCGTCGTACTGATGAATTAAAAAAAGGATACGCGTTCGTAATTATTATGATTATTATTTTTTTTATTATCTTTTCTTTCTTTTTTTTTTTTTTTTTTTTTTAATTAGAGAAATATAAAAAAAAAAAAAAAAAAAAAGTACAATGTCATTTAATATTCGAATATTTCATTAATAATTACGTTCGTTGACGCGAAAATTTCTATACTTACGTTAATTATTTATACATATCGTTGACTAATCTAGTTATCATTAATAATTTAGAAAAGAGTTAAGAAGTAGACGTTTTTAATTTAAAAATTAATTCTGACCAACGATCAAAGTAAATATTTCAAACGATAAAGCATGAAATATCTTAACGAATAAAAAATTATTTCTATTACTTTGAAATATTTCTAATAGTACGTACGTATGTACGATAAATGAAGGAGATCGTATTATGTACATTACGTACATATGGTACGTACGTTTATATTATCGTCACTTTTTCTTTTTTTTTTTTTTTTTTTTTTTTTTTTTTTTTTTTTTCTTTTTTTCTTATTCGCGTCTAATTAGATAAAAATAGATATGGATCGTAAACGCATAAGAACAAACGCATGACTATTTCTACGTATTATATTATACACGGTGTAATAAATGGCATAGTGTTTGATATAGCACGATCGTCCGATGATCAATCATCGGAATATCGGTTGCGTGAAACGAACGAACGAATGAATTATACTTAATTGTCATTGAAAACTGACAACTGTAAGATGCAAGAAAAGAAAAGAAAAGAAAAGAAAAGAAAGAAGATAAAAGAAAAATAAAGAAAAAAGAATGAAGTCTTTGAACGAAAATAAATCGAAAATCGATTGGGATTAATTTCGATTGAAACCCTTATTCGATCGTAATGTTTTTTTTTCCCTTTTTTTTTCATTTTTATCA
>NC_062192.1:1223004-1258004 GCF_912470025.1 Vespa velutina
TCTCTTTCCTTCTCCTCAGAGAGATAAGATAAAGGACGTTAGTGAAATGTTATTTGGCCATAATCGATTTCGATTGTTAAGTTAAAAGATCCTTTTACACGATATCAAATGTTTCTCATTCGATAAAAGTAACGTCTGTATTTTGTTTTGTTTTGTTTTGTTTTGTTTTTTTTTTTTAACAAACTATGATAGATTATAGTTCGTTGGGTATGTTGATGCGTGTGCGTGTGTGTGTATATATGTGTGTGTATATATCTATATAAATATATATATATGTATATATATATATATATATGTTAAATGATATTTTTAGTATGGTAATTTTGTTAGGTAAGCTGACCATTAAGAAGAAATTAATTCTTTCTCTTTTTCTTTTGTCGTTTTGTTTAAGTAATATTATTATTAGATATATTTTTAGAAAGTGCATAATGAGTGATACACTAACTAAAAAGGAAAAATTATTTTGTAAAAATATCATTAAAAGAATTATAAATATATTCTAAAATAGATAATACCTTGTTAAATATTTAAATGTTAAGGAAAGTAATTGTTTTTTTTTTTTTTTCTTTTTTTTCTATTCTGTTTCTTTCTTTCTTCCTTTTTTTTCTTTTTCTTTTTTCTTTTTCTTTTTTTTTTTTTTTTTTTTTTTTTTTTTTTTTTCTTTCGCCTGTTACAGATATCCATTATGTTATTTGTCAAGTAGATTAATTATTAGAGAAATGAATTTTCTTTAACTTTTTTTTCTTTCTTTCTTTCCTTTCATTTCGCAAGTAATAACATGAGTGTATAAAACATGAGTGTATAAGTATATTTGATAAGAAAAAAAAGGAAAAGAAAACAAAAAAGAAAAAATATTTATATTACTTAAAACATTAATTTCAAATGACGTCATGTGCGAAATAATATTTCTTAATAGACTAGTTAATTTATCAAACAAAATAAATTATTTTCTTTGATAAATTATAATCTATTATAATCGATTAGTGATAATAATGTCATGTGTCATATGAGACGTAGATTTGAATTGAGGAAAAAAGAAAGAAGAAGAAGAAAAAAAAAAAGAAAGAAACAAACGAAAAAGGTTATTACTTCGAAAATAATTTATATCATTCAAATTTAATATAGTCACAACTACTTCATTATTATTATCATATACGATTATTTTATTTATATTAATGATTATTAATAATTTTTTGTACGAAGTGGTAATTGACCGGTGAATTTATTATATTTT
Organism: Vespa velutina; assembly: GCF_912470025.1. Taxonomy (NCBI): domain Eukaryota; kingdom Metazoa; phylum Arthropoda; class Insecta; order Hymenoptera; family Vespidae; genus Vespa; species Vespa velutina. The sequence goes on from NC_062192.1 coordinate 1,224,239, forward strand.
TATAAAAGGAACAACGACGACGACGACGACGACGACGACGACGACGACGACGATCGAGGTATTAAAAAATCTAATCTACAAGCTTAACGAAAAATCTCAGGCTCGTTCTTCGTCGCTCGTTCTACGCAATACACGACGAGAAGTTGCTAATTGCGAGAAAGAGAGTGAGAGAGAGAGAGAGAAGTTCAACCAACAATACGTGCCGGTAGGGCCGTAAATAATGTTGCACGGTTTGGTTTTACGCTTGCGTATAGCTGATTGGTCGAGCCAAGTAGAGCCGCTAATTGTGTTTTATTAGCTCTGGTCCCTTGTCTCTCTCTCTCTCTCTCTCTCTCTCTCTCTCTCTCTGTCTCTCTCTCGCTCATCGTTCTTTTATTATTTTATTTTTTCCTCCTTCTTTCTTACTCGTTATCCGTAGGATCGAACGTATTTGAAATTTCAGCTTAACTAACTTGGTTCTATGTAGTAGTTAAGAGTAACGTATTAAAACTATAAACAACATTGTTATTAACTTTGTACTTACTATGGATTGTATAGAATAAGTAACTACATTAACTATAATAGTGATTACGTTGCACGTATGAGATGCACTTATGCGCACACGTGTAAGTGTATACGTGTAAATATATTCTATGCATTTGCGTAGAATCAAAAACGCACGTGGTAAGTAACAAGATGAGCCAATGGCCTTGATGCCAAATTACCTGTCTCGTTCTTGGATCCTCGTTAAGGGTTGTTAGAGAGAAAGAGAGAGAGAGAGAGAGAGAAAGAGAGAGAGTCTAATTTGGAAAACGTTTGGGTTTGCGGTTAAATGGCGAGACGAGCGGAGAATGGCACGAAAGTGGAAAATGACATTCGATTAGTTCTTCGAATCGTTTTCGAAGTTTCGACTAATGTTTGATAAACGAGAAACATAGTTGGACACGAAAGTGAGAATGGACAAAAATTTGTGATCCCTCTCGTTCCTTTTTCCTTTTTCTTTTTTTTTTTTTTTTGTCTTTCCGGTAATGGGGAAGGTACAATTTTTAATATATAATAAGATATCGTTAATATCCTTTTTTCGTATGTAAAACAAACGAAAGAGAAAGAAATGAAAGGAAGTTAAAAAAGAAAAAAGAAAAAAAAAGAAATACTTGTTCGAAAAATTTTCGATCGTTTTTTTTTTTTTTTTTCATTTCAAGACAAAATCGACCAAGTTCAAATGGTTTTTTGTTCTTTTTTTTTTTCTTTTTTTCTTTCTTTCTGAGAAAGCACAATCTAATATGTAATAAGATCTCGTTAAGATGATTTTGATTTTGAAAAGGACAAAGGAAAAAGGAAAAGGAAAACTTTCAATTGTTCCTTCTTATTTGTTTCTTTTTTACAAATTCTTTTTCTTTTTTTTTTTTTCTTTTTTTTTTTTTTATAAAAACATCTAACTTGAATACGAACGTTGAAAGCAACTTCATTTTCTTTTTCCACGAGATATTACTCCTTTAGAAATGAATCTAGGCGAATCGCGTTATATTACATTTGTAATTATTAATAATTAAATTAATAATATTGGATATTTAATTGATTCGATATCAAAGTGATATTTTGTTTTGAAAATTTCGTCAATCAGAAAGTGCACTTGTATCCAATTTTTTTCTCTTTCCGGTAAGAACAGCGTCGGCGGTGAATACGGAAGAGAGGGGAAAGGAGGGGATAAACTCTTATTACACCGAAGAGGATACCAAGGGGAAGGGCATGCTGGTGTGCAATCAAATAAATTAGTCGGAATTACGCGGGCCATGAGGCCCGCGTTGCAGTGTTGCAGTGTGTAGGCGCTCACCGCTCGTCCTCGCCACCAATTAGCGAAGCTTTATCCCATGCGAACCTTATATATATATATATATATATACATCTATATATATATATATATATACACTTATATGTATATATATATATTTCACTTGGCACTGGTATATCGTTTTCCGAGAAATTCGTGGTTGTTCTCCATCGCAAAGGAGGAGAAAAAGAGACTACAAAAATTGGATTGAGAAAAAAGAAAAAAAATAAATAAAAAGAAAAAAAGAGAGAGAAAGATATATATATATATATATATAATACATTTCGTGCGATATTTTATCTTTTTCTTTTTCTCATTGATTTATTTTTCTTTATCGTCTTCTTCATCATCATTGTCATCGTTGTCGTCCTCGTCGTCGTCGTCGTCGTTGTCGTTGTCGTCGTCGTTGAAGGTGACTCTCCCTTCCTTTTTTCTTTTTTTTTTTTAAACACACGTTTGTTGTCATGCGCTACATATAGAAGAAGAGAAACGCGTTTAAGGGCGAGATCCCTCTCTCTGCCATAAATGGTGATCAGTGTCTCGTTTAAACGAGTAAAGTAAGTACATATGTATGTATGTATGTAAGCCGACTTCTCTGGATTGTTATAGTTAACTTAGTATAAGGATCAAATGAAAAAGGATTAGATTGAAATAGGACAAACGTTTGACTTTCAATTACGATGTCTCTCCCTCTTTTCTCATTCGAAAAAAAGTATTCTAAGTAAAATGAATTCTCAATTATTCCTCGTTTGTTCGTTTAAACGAAGTCTAACGAAGATCTCTTTTTACAATACCTAACGATAGCGATTAAAAGTTCGAATTAGTATTCAATGTGCCCTACGTACGTACTTTAGGTATTTACTTAATTGCTTATCCATTTAATTCCATACCTATTCGGACTTGTTTAATTGTTTAAACTTAATTTGTATGTATAAATGGTTTGGAAAGAGTTTCGACGATGTAGAATTAAGGATTTATCTAAAGTTTAAATAACGATCTATCAAAAAGCATTATTTGTTATAAATAAAGAAATTTATTCGTTCGTACGTACGTACATACGGTACACGTATTATCCAACGATATATATCCAATTGATCGATTTAAATAATAATAAATAAATTCGATATACGATATACTTTATCAATGGGAAATCGATATCTTGCAATATAATATAGAATACGTATCTAGTTATTACCTATAGGATAAGTAATAAGTAATATATATTAAAATTATAAATTATTACCAATAACTTGATGAAGGGGCAGTTATTATTGAAAAATAATTCTTCTCTGCCCTGATTGTGAAATAGAGTTTACAACGGTCAATAAACGAAAGTGTCGTAATTTTCTTCTAACCGGACACGATTCTCGTGGGAGTGATGATGTAGTAACGATCACGAGAGAGAGAGAGAGAGAGAGAGAGAGAGAACGATAGAGATAGAAATAGAGATAGATAGATACATATGTAGATAGACTGATAGATAAATAGAGAGAGAAAGAGAGAGAGAGAGAGAAAGTTCAGTGCTTCGGGGTAGTAAAGTACTATAATAGTAAAGAAGAATATTCAAGAAAACTGTGACGGGACTTGAAAACGGTTACCGCGTATTCTTGCGTGACGTGTTATTAGCCGATTGGGTCATTAATCGCTCCGTCGATCCGAGACAATCCCGTCATTCTCTCTTTCTCTCCTACATCCCCTTAACCTTCTCCTACCCTGAATCTCCCTCCACCGCCCCCGCAGCCCAATCCCCGTTACGTTTTTCCAATGCCTTTATCTATCTCTCCCTCATTTGGATTATAGGAAGTAATTGCTAATCGCTAATTGCGAATTCGAACACTCCATCCAATTAACTCGGTCCCTCATTCTTTACTAGAATAGATCGGTAAGTTATTTACTTTCTACCGATTAACACAATGGAAACGAAAAGCCCTTAACGAAAACAAAACAAAAAAAAAAAAAAGAAAAAAAAAAAAGAAATTCAAAATTCTCTTTCGTCGGGAAATAATTATGTAATAAAAAAGTATCCACCACCCCGGTTAACCTAACCTATCTACTGCCTCTAACCTATAAACGGATAAACGATCTCGTGAATTTCCTGTCGTTAACAATGAAGCACATAAGTAAGGGAACTTTTAACGTTTTAATAATGAAGTAAGGGAAAAAATTTTTGAGAGTCTCGTTTTAATAGTGGACGTTTAACCGATCCCGTATGTCTTAATTTCTTTAAAACTATCATTATTTCCTCCCCTCCTCCCTCCCTCCCTTCTCATACACCTGTTTAACACAGCGTATCGTAATCGTTATGGCGTCCAACGTCATATGTTATCCGTTTATATATATATATATATATACACATATGCATATATACGTTGTACATACGTATATACATACATTCATACATACATATATAATACATGAACAATTCTTTCTTTTTTTCTTTCTTTTCTAACGAAATTTCGAGGTTAGATTTTCGAGGTTAGATTTTCGAGTTGAGAGAGGGAGAGAGAGAGAGAGAAACAAAATGGAATTTGAGAGAGATGAAAAGAAAAAAATAAAAGAAAAATAGATAGACAAGGTGATAGATTAGGATGAGAGGGGGAGGGGATGGGGGATAGATGAGGAGCCCTTTCGATCAATTAGCTCTAATAAATGGCGTCCGCGTTGAAGTCGAGCTAGCGATCGAGTCTCGGCGGTCAATAGGGTGGGAGGAAATATTATTCGAACGGTCTCGGCCGGTCTGTGGGTTTATGCTATTAAAAATGTAAATATCTGCTGGCGGCTCGTTATCGGATGTAAATATGGCGGCGGTCTCGGGCCAGATGCTGATGGGAGTAACAGAGAGAGGGAGAGAAAGAGAGTGAGAAAGAGGAAGAGAGAGGGAAAGGTAGCTTTCCAGCTCTCTTTTGTTTCGTTATTTATTGGAATGCATAGCGCTTGGTTAAACGAAAGGAGGGAAAAAAAAAAAGAAAAAATGAAAGAAAGAAAGAAAGAAAGAAAGAAAGATACGGCCAACCCCTCTTCGAAACGTTTCAATCCGAAAACGTTAAACGTTGAAAAAGTCCGAGACACACCTTCCATATTTTCCAGGCGTCCTCGTTTATGGATTTCTATTTATCTCTCTACGAGAAGATTAGTCGTACATTAGTATTTCAAGGTCTCGAATGAGTCGAGACGATATCGGAAAAAATGTTTGGATATCTATTACTTGTCTGATGTCTCTCTCTCTCTCTGTCTTTCTCTCTCTCTTTTTCTCTGTGTGTCTATCCGTCTGTTATTTCTCTATAATTTTTAGAACGGATGAGTCAATGCGGCTGATGTGGCTACTTAAAATTCGAGATTATTATAGAGGTTGATAATTGTTCCGAAGTGAACAGTTGTTAGTCATCTTTCTTTCTATTTTCCGGGGTGAAAGAGAAAAGGAGGAGGAGGAGTATAGAGTCGGCTTGCAAACTGTCGGCTCGTTTCGTAGATGCTCTTCTCTCTCTCTCTCTCTCTCTCTCTCTTTCTCTCTCTCTTTCTCTCCATACCAAAGCTTTGATATATGACTCAATAAAACGAGACCCAAGGCGGGCCTCGTGTAAATATCAAACGTAAAATGTTCACCTCGTTAAATTCTTCTCGGATCCTCGCCGGTTCCTCTTTCTTTTTCGTTAAGGGAATGGGAAAAAGAAGGAACCTTGTGGAAAGGGAAACGTTAAATGGGAATGGGAAGGAAGAGAAAATGAGAGATGGTTAACTTATTTACATATGTACATATGGAGATACATTCATAGCAAGTAAATGTACTTACTTACTTACTTACTTACTTACTTACTTACTTATTTACTTATTTATTTACTTACTTATACAAGGGAAAGAGAACGTGGGACGATCACGAGCATGTGTCAATTAGGAATTTCATATAATTAATGTAGAACAAGTCGAGTCGCGCTTGGACGTCCAATAACTAGAACATGGAAAAGAGTAATGGCTGTAGGCTGGATAGACTTGTTTGTCTACATTATAGAAATAAATCCGACATTCGGATCCGATCCGCCATAGTTTCGTTTTCTATTAATTGGATTCCGAATGTGGTTATCGCATTATATCTACATTTTAATCGAATCTTTTTTCTTCTTTTTCTTTTTATTTCTTTTCTTTTCTTTCGATCAGACTTTTTTATTCTTCTTCTTCTTCTTCTCTTTTTTTTTTCCTTTTTTCTTTATTTTTTTTCTCCTCGTCGGTTCAAGAAATCATTTGAACGAGGTCATTTGAAATATTACGTGAAAAAAATTTTTTTCACGTAATATTTCAAATGATTGGTTTTATTTTTGTAAAAGAGAAAAAAAAAGCAAGTGAAGAAAGAGAGAAAAATAGAAAAAAAGGAGATAAAGTGTCAGCCTCGAAGTGCATTGTTGTTTCTTTTTTTTTTTTTTTCTTTCTTTTTTTTTTCCTATTTTTTTGTTCGATTTAAAAGACTCGCGCGCGTCTGAGATGGACCTTCGTCTCGTTCGCGCGTGCCTTTCACCTTGCTCAATTTCCGGGAGCGAGCTAAAGTTCTTATCCGTGGAAGCGGAAATTTGTAATTAACCGAACGGCCCCGGAAATTAGTCAACGAACCTCGCGCGAACCGATCGTTCAAGGTCCCTATTGCCATTGATCCCCTTTCGAAAGAAAAAGAAAAAAGGAGAAGAAAGAAAAACGCTTACAAGTTAATTGACCGGTCGATCGACGAAACGATTCTCTTCCGACATCGTATAAAATAAAATTTATTATATTTAATAAGAGGATAAATATTGATTTGAAAAAAAATCAATCGAATTATAAATTTCCTTCAATCTTCGTTACGTACTTCTTTATCCTTCTGTTCTTTCTTTTTTTATTTTCCTTTCTTTTCTTTTTTTTTCTTTTTTTTTTTTCTTCTTCTTGTCATTAATTTTTTTACAAACGATAAACATTGAATTATAAATGTTAACAAGCTACGACGAAATAATGAACAATCAATGCAAGAAGCTCGTGAAGCTTTTTCGTTAAGACACGATCTTCAAATCTTAAGATATGTCATATATTATAATACATAGGAAAATATTTTATAATTATTCTTATAATAAATAATTTTTTATATTTGTTGAAGTAAATATCATATAAATTACAACTGATTAATAATTAATTATTTTATAAAAATTAAGAATTTTTAATTTTAATAGTAATTTTATAATCTTATATGTAACTATATTTAAGAGGAATTTTTAAGATAGTGAAAAATAAAAATATAAGGTGTTTATGAAATTAAAAAAAAAAAAAAAAAAAAAAAAAAAAAAAAAAAAAAAATTAAAAATTAATAATTCAATTTAAATATAATATAAAATGAATAATATTTATTTGTAAAAGAAAAGAAAAGAAAAAGATTTCCAAAGAAATATCCCTCGAAGGAAATGATTTTTTTTTTTTTTTTTTTTTTGAGAACGGTGCAAAGGGAAGAAAGAAATTCGACTCGCGACCTTATTTTTGCTTCGTTCCTTTTTTTTTCTTTTTTTTTTTTTCTCTTTCGAGTTCACCCACTTTCCCGCGGGGGTCATATGTTTTCGAGGTGTCATTAGAACGAGAGAAGGAGTCATTAAATATAACAGTAATATCGCTATCAGATGTTCGCGAGTGCTAAGAGATTATTCAGATTATCGGCAGGTGCGCATCTTAATGACCGACGAAATTACAGGCCGAAATTAGTCGTGTCCTGAGAAATACGAGAAAACATAATTGAAGTGCCGAGTGTCATACGCTCGTTTACGCCGTCTCGCGTCGTAGCCATATCCGAGATGGATGTCGAAGATATAGTTGCTTACACATATCTATATCTGTATATATATATATATATATATATTTTAAACTAGGTGTCATTTTTGAAAATACGAATTATATTATTCTTATACGTTCGCTTGAAAGCGTGAGAAATTAATTACCTTTGGGTCTAATTAATAATTCGTAGAAATTAAACATATATTTTTGATGAAATTCCTGTGATCGGTCATATTGAAAATTTTTGCAAATGTAGGAAGGAAAAGAACAAAAAAAAAAAGAGAGAGAGAGAGAGAGAGAGAGAGAACGTATTTCGTATGTAAAGAAATCTTTCTTTAAGGGAGAAAGAAAAAAGAAAAATAAATAATAGAAAATCTTACTTTAATTATAATAGGAATTTCGTGCAAAAAAATTATAATAAAAGAAAAAGAGGGACCGTGTACACCAGCTGTCTACATTATACTTTCTTCCCGGCTCGTATGATTGTTTAATGATCGGATCCAAGCAAGATAGTTTTTGTTAGGATCGACGGGACGCTTCGATGGATCGACGATAGAAAGAAAGAGAAAGAGAGAGTGAGAGAGAGAGAAAGAGAGAGCCAATACTGGCACTCTTTTTATTCCCTCGTAAATCGACTGTCCACCTGATCTCATCTGAATTGCACCTGATCGTTTCTTTTGGATTCTCCTGGACTAATTTCGTTGTTGGCTGCGATTCGCTCGAGAGACAGTTGTTTGTTTTCCTTACCCAACAGCACCTCATGACGAAAGAAAAACTCGACTCATGCTTTTATAGTTATACACATTTATTTTTCATATCGTTTCGAGCTCTATTATATTTTATCCCATATACGTGTTTATACGGTAAATACGGTATTTTGTAGTATTTATTTATTCTGATCCGAATATACGATAAAGCGCGTTCGTTTATTTTTCTCGTTACGATAAAAAAAAAAGAAAAGAAAAAAATTAAAAGAGTAAAAAAAGGAAGAAGACAAATAGGATGAAAATTCAATGTGTATCGCTTTCGCTTGTGTACGGCACATTTATGTACTTTTTTCACATAACACACTTATGTACATATCATATTTTATCCTTTCGGCAATTAGAGTAACAAAAGCTTATGTTATTCGTATTCTTTTTAATATCGATCTCATGCGAATCGGATGACACAGTAAATAGGACACATGCACCAGGCCAAATACGATCCTTTTGTTATTTTATAATAGGTCTGCAGGTGTTGGACGATTAGCTTAAAAGGTACCGGTACCGCGACGATTTCTTTTATCCTTTTCTTTCATCCTTCAATGATTCGCTACTTTCCCTTCTGAAGAAGCGAGGATATGAGAGATTAATAGTTCTTTCATATCGTTTAAGGTTTTCATCCTTCTATACTCGTTTGATGGAAATAGTCGAGATGGAAAGTCGTGTGTCAAAAAAAAAAAAAAAGAAAAAGAAAAGAAAAGAAAAGAAAAGCAAAGAAAATCGAGAAAGAAAAGAAGAATTTCTTTTTCCACATAAAAGGAAAGTGAAAAAAGAAAAAGGAAGAAGAAAATTAATAAATTTATAAATATATCCATTTACAAAAATACGTGTTATAATTAAATTAATAGATAAATAAAATATATGCAAAATATTTTCAATGATTTATATAAACTCATACAAGTATATATAATTACATACGTATTAATCATAAATTTATAAAAATTATTTTACAAATTCACACGATTCATTTTGACTTATTCATACTTGTGATCGAAGAAGAAATGATATTAGGTTATCATTAAATCCTCAAATAGTTGGACTCGTTCGTTTGGTCGCGTCATCATTGGATTCGATGGCGTTCACATGGTGGTAATCCCACAATACTTATCTTAACCGAATTTACGGAAAACACTTTGCTTTCGAACGACCACCGACGGCCAAGAAATTCATGTAGGTAGCCACCGACGGAGCTTTCGACATTCCTGACCATTCCACCTTGACCATTCTCTTGACATTCTCTTACCAAATTCTCCCGTTTAGTGATCTACAACGACTCGACTAATCAACCGATCGTGTTAAACTCGTGTTTACTAATGGATTCCACGAATTGTCTATTTTTTTAACGAGACTCATCAACGAGACCACGAGAAACTTTTTCTTCGTTATTGCATTTTATTTCTTTATGCATTTAATTGTTAATTGTTAATTGTCAATTGTTATTTATATTGTTTACACAGGGTAGCCATTGAAAGACTGAAAAGACATAAAACAAAATTATATTTTGCAAAGATATTTTGTTCAGTGGTCACCCTTTATATGAGTTCATTTATGTTCAACTTTCTAACGTATTATCGTCTTCGACGAGTTTTCACATTGTTCTCTTTTATATTACACACGTCAATGGGGAGGGGGGGGGGGGGGATGGGGAGGAAATTTTATTTGACCATCTTTCTAATGAGGATAGATGAAATTACGACGTGGATAAATTGTACGAAAGTATAATAAATCTTTTTAAATATCAACTAACACGTTAATATATCGTATAATATGTATTTACAATATGGACATATTTCCGTGATACTCTTGATTATTTTATTACAACCTGACTAAGTAGCTACCTGTAGGAAATACCTTTTAGAATCGTCTTAATGTCGTTGATGATTTATAAGCAGAAAGGGGAAGAAAAGTGATGGTGATTTGTGCGGTCAAGGGTAAGAAAAGGAGAAGGGATAAAATTGTTATGGCACTTTGTGGATAAAAATTATCTGAGAAAATTTGAGGTGAAAGTGAAACTTTTGATGAAGGTCAACGAGGGATAAGGGTAAGAGTAAGGGGTAAGGGTGAATCACGATTTTTCTTTTCATCGTTTATCGGTTGTCACGTGGTTAAAGCAAATCCATTAGTTGGTACGGACCTGATTGGTTAAGAGCGCTCACTCTTTGCTTTCTTCTTCTGTCTTTCTTTCTTTCTTTCTTTCTTTCTTCCTTTCTTTCTTTCTTTCTTTTCTCTTTATCAAGGAGCCCGAGTTATCTACCGGACGGGTGCACGCACCAGCAATGAAGAGGCACTTACGATTAGAGTTCTTTTTCGAAGGTCCACTTACGCGATGGTCCACTAAAAGTTGGCACTGCTCGTAAATCGGCCATGAACCAAACGAGAATTCCATTTGAGAATATTTCACAAGAACGCGACGGACAGTCTAGACGTTTGTCTGATAAATCTGTCGTCTTTGGTATCACTTACTGATGAGACATTTTTGAGAAAATTTTCTTCTAAATGTAAAAAAAAATTAAAACGACGATCCTTGCGGTCATTGGGATTTGTCGTAGGAAAAAAGAAAAAAAAAAAAAAAAAGAAAAAAAACAGAAAAAGGAAATTAAAAAGAAACTGAAAAAGGAATTTTTCTTCACTCGCTCTCTCTCTCTCTCTCTCTCTCTCTCTCTCTCTCTCTCTCTCTCTCATTTTTTCTCCTTTTTTTGTCTTATCTAAATCCGTTCAAAAATAATTCCATTGAAAATCTGTAATGTAATTTTTATCGTTTCTTACCGATCAAAAAATATAGATCTCTACGATATCTAATCTTTTTTTTTTATATTAAAAAAAAAGTAATAATAATAATAATAATAATAATAATAATAATAATAATAATAATAATAATAATAATAATAATAATAAATCAGAATAAAAAAAGAACAAACAAACAAAGAAGAAGATTTATAATTGATAGCTTATAATACTAATAGAAAACAAACACGACGCGTAGGTGCTAGGTATATCGATCGGTCTCGAGTGTACCTCGTAACACGCGATTCATCGAGAGAGAGAAAGAGAGAGAGAGAGAGAGAGAGAGAGAGAGAGAGAGAGAGAGAGAGAGAGAGAGAGAAAAAGAATGAGAATGAGTGAGCGAAAGAGAGACAGACAACTTTTGATTTATCTTCGCTTTAGCGGACAATCGCACACACGTCGGCCAATCGGTGTTCTCCCTCTGCCCTCTGTGCATTCACCCCTTCCCCCCCCCCACCGCCCATCTCTCTCTTTCTATATATATATCGCTATCTCTTTCCTCACCCTCTTCTCCGTCTCACCGTATTAAGATTCTTAATGACGATATCGTCGATCCTACCCCACCCCCAGCCCTCCCCCTCCCCCTCCCCCTCGGCGGTCAATATGGCTATGTGTCCTCCTCCTGTGGGTCATTGAACTCACGCCTTCTTAATGGATTCTTCGAACTTTAGCTTGCATGATTAATTTTGTATCGAACAGTATGAAACGGAATAAACGACTTGTTCGGAAAAGGATAAAGGATAATCGAAGATGTAACGCCCGTGTAACATACGTTCTCGAGTACATAAGTCACGAAGAAATCGATTGGGATCGATGAATTTTTTATCCGAGAGAAAAGGAAGGAAGGAAGAAAGAAAGAAAGAGAAAAGATGAAAATGAAAAAAAAAAGAAAGTAGGAAAAGTAAAAGAATTTCGTCGCAATCATATTTTTCTTTGCTTTCTCTTTTCTTCTTCTTCTACTTCTTCTTCTTTTTCCTTCTCTCTTTTTTTTTTTTTTTTTTTTTTTATACGCCGTTCGAAATCTTTCGACGATCGAACGTATCTCGTGAATTCGAAGGATAAAGGGGGAGAAAAAAAGAAAAAGGAGAAGAAGAAAATGTAAGAGGAAAGGAATCTATGAAAAAAGTTATTATGAAAAGTTTCAGTATGAAAGTAAATACTTGGAATATAAACAAAGAAAAAAAAAACAAAAAAAAAAACAAAAAAAAAAAAAAAAAAGAAAAGAAAAAATTAGGAAGAACATTTTTAGTCATAACCGAAGGAAGAAAACGAAGAGGTTGAAGGAGGGGGAAAAAAGTGAAGGTGTACGTTATAGTTAAGTAAGTAAGTAAGTAAGTAAGTAAGTAAGTAAGTAAGTGGTATGCACGTTAGATACGTAGGTAAATATATATATATATATATATATATATATATATACATATATATATAGAAATAAGTATAGGTATATACTTACACTAACGTATATCGCGTGCAGGATAATCAACAACGCGAGGCAACATTAATTATCGTTATCAGGTTCTTTGGTCTGAAACGTCGAACAAGGAGAACGCGAGTTAACTCGCGTTAAAGCCCGATTCGTAGAGAGAGAGAGAGAGAGAGAGAGAGAGAGAGAGAGAGAGAGAGAGAGAGAGAGAGAGACCTGCAAGTTAAAACGCGAAACGTTGACTTACTATTCAAAGGAAACCGAAATGATTGTAAGTACATTGTATATGTACCTAAGTACTTACGTATGCATATACGTATGTATATCTCTACACACATATATATATATATATATATATATATATATATATATATATATATGTACGTATGTATATAGGTAAACCTACGTAAATAAATAAGTATGTGTGTATCTATCTATGTACGTAAGTATTTATGTATATATATATTTGTATGTATATGTATATACAAAAAGATCGCGAACGTAGATTACATGATCCTCTTTATGAGTCTATTTGTTATGTATTATGCGCTAGCCATCGGCAACGTAAATCGCGTGCACACCGAGGACTCCTCGAATTGCCCTCGTATTTCTTTTTTATTTTTATTATTTCTTCTTGTTTTTTTTTTCTTTTTTTCTTTTTTTTTTCTTTTTTTTCTTCGTTTTACTTCTTTTTTATTTTTTTTTTTTTTTCTTCGTTTTGTCGTCCCATTAATAATATTTACGAGCCCTTCTTTATTTATATATTACTTTTTGTTTTAGACTATTAAGTTACATTGTATATAGTCACTAGGTAGATTAGATAGTACATTGGCAAAGGTATTTATATATTTTGATTACTATGCTTGGAGTATATAAAATATGTCTTTTATTTGAATTAATTTTTGTTATTATTATTATTGATCAGAAGGAACAAAAGGAGAGAAAAATTGTCGTTTATAAAAAAAAGGAAGAAAAAAGGAAGAGAAAAGAAAAGAAAAAAAATCTTTATATATATATATATATATATATATATATATATATATATATCTAATATTAATACATATCTATTATATCTAATTTACATATAGACATCTAATACTCCAAGCATGTTCCCTTATTTTTCCTGTCGGCGTAAATTCTAATAGAAAATCTTTTTATTTAAAATTAATATTTTCATGTTGGCAAAAAAAGTAGAAAACAAAACAAAACAAAAAAGAAAAGAACGAAAGTAAGAAAGAAGAGAAAAAGAAATTAAAAGGAATTCCGTGATTTATAAAAATTTTTAATGATATCTATTATAATCACTGTATCTATAAATATAGTTCTTGAAAAGTCTTCCGATAATTTTGATTTGTATGTTTTGTTTTCTTCTACCTCCGCCTCCCCTCCCCCCCCCCGTTCCTCGAACGCAAACCAATATACAATTGATCAACGCGTTCTTCAACGTAGGATATATTCCATGATTCATACATACATATGTAGGTAGCGATATACATATACGTATGTATTGTGTACTTTTAGGAGGGACCAATCAGAGGCTCCTTCTTAATTACCAGGCTATGACTCTTCTATATGTCGAGTGCTGACTCTGCTGATAATCTATACACACACTGTATCGACTTTCATACGCGTGCTACCTGTTCGTTCTGTAGACATACATACATACATACATACATCATACATGCATGCATACATGCATACATAAAATATATACATAAAATATATACATGGATATATATACATATGTATATATACATATATTGTGATAGTAAATACAACGTTTATTGGCGTGTACGCGAGCACGGCTCGGCCATAGATCAAAAAGATCTTTCTTCGACGGCAGTGATGGAGGCAGTGGCGGAGGCGGAGGCGGTGGTGGCGGCGGTGGCGGTGGTGGCAGAGGCACGACGTACGTCCAAGCTCGAAGAGTGTACGTACTACTGAAAAATAACGAAACAAAAAGCTTTGGCCGATGGCCAAGCGATGATTGGACGTGGATAATTATCACCATCGTCCTGGCAAACCAATTAAAAGTTAATCTGGACTGTCCTTTGTTTTGCGCCGACGTTTGGTCTTCCCTATTTTCTTTCTTCTTTTGCATCCTTTTTATTTCTTTTTATTTCTTTTTTTCTCTCTCCCTCTCTCTCTCTCTCTCTCTCTCTCTCTCTCTCTTTGTACGATACTCTCACCTTTGGAAATAACATTGGAAATTTTTTTAAAAGGAAAAGAAAAGAGAGAAAAAAAGAAGGGGAAGGAAAAGGAGTATGAAAAAAAAGTAAAAAGTACTCCTATATATTTTCATTTAATTTATCCGTCATAAATTTGTTTATCATTTTATTGATAACTTTTTGTTCGATGCCTGTGTTGTACCTACTTATTTATACCATATAGGTTATACCATAACTTTCATATTATTATTAATATTATTATTATTATTATTATTATTATTATTATTAATTTTCGTTATTTAAAATGGATACTATAAAGAGAGAGAGAGAGAGAAAGAGAGAGAGAGAGAGAGAGAGAGAGAAAATAGGAAAATTATTGGGGCAAAATCAATTAACTCTTTTTAATTTCGACATTTTTCTATTCTATACGATAAAATTCGAAGTTTCGAATTTGTTAAGACGTTTTACACACACACACACAGAGAGAGAGAGAGAGAGAGAGAGAGAGAGAGAGAGAAGAAAAAAAAATATTGCATATTTCAAATTTTTGTGGGATAATATCGATTACTTTCGTGGCGATTCGAATATTCGATCTCAACTGGCCTTGCTTAATCCCTCTCCCTCCCTTTCTCTCTCTCGCTCTCTCTCATTCTCACTCTCACTCTTTCTCTCTCACGCTTCGTAATTACATAGCAGTGATCGCTCGTAATTATCGCTTAATGGATCTTTCGTCAACGGAGAAAATTGCCTTTAAAGGGAGATCGGATCTTCGATCGAAATATACCTATGTTCGAGGTAAAAACGAAAAGAGATATTATTAAAGGCGGCTGTTTGTGGGGCGGGGGTGGGATAGTTGGTGGGGTGTTGCAAAAGAGTAAAGGGGAGGGAATCGAGAATGCGTCGAGCTTTTATTTTCTTATCTTCGAAGTTTATTTTCCCCTCTTTTTTTCTCCTTTTTTTCTTTTCTCTTTTATGCTCTGCCGTCGAGAGTAAAAAAAAAAATTTATATATATATATATATTTTTTTTTTTCTTTTTCTTTCTTGCGCCGAACAAGAATCTGTCATTTTTAATCGTGCAACGTCAATCATTCGTAATCATATACTTTTTTAATCATATCATATTTTAATGCAATCAGCCATATCAATCTATAATGATATCGCATAAACACTTACAATGATGTTTAATGACGAATAAGATGACAATGAATGATGTTTAGTTACCTTTCTTTTATATTTTTCGAATCAAATTGTATGAAATATATTTTTAATAGTTATTTATTTTAATAATAATAATAATAATAACAAGTAATGATTAGACCGATATTCTTTTTCGTTTCACGGCGTTTATATATATATATACATATAAAGAGAGAGATCGACTATGGTGATGATATTCGATGGATCGTTAAAAAGATCGATAAGAAATGAAATCTCGATAGTCGAGACAGATCGTATGTACATACGTACGTTCGCGTTCTTATTGGCATAAAGAAATAGAAAAATTGATCCTTAGATCGATTAAAGAGTAATTGCTCCCTCTACGAAGGGATCGTGATCGGCGGAATAAAAGTCATTGATGAATTCCAACTTTTCCTGTTGATACCAACTGGATCATTCGCTTTTGGAATACCAATTGAGTGTCGACATACCGAAAGCGAATTGACTTCGGTGTCTACGCCATCTTGAAACGTTTTTGTCGATGATTGCCACGTTAATTGTTGTCTCTCTCTCTCTCCCTTTATCTCTTTCCCTCTCTATTTCTCTTTTGTAAACGAGTTTCACGAGACGCATGAGCCACAAGTCATGGCGGCAACACTTTAATTAATGATTATTTCATGGAAATATTGGTGGAACGATTCCGAAAAATATTATTTACTATAGCTTCTTTTTTTTTTTTTTTTTTCTTTCTTTTTGTCTTTGGAAAATCAAGAAGATGATCCGTGAAAGGAAAAAATAGGAGAGAAGAAAAAATGCAAAATTAAAGGAGGGATCGATGAAAAAGGGAAATAAGAAGAAATCATAGATCTTTACGGCATCCTTCTTCCCTTTTCTTTTTTCCTTTTCTCTCTCTCTCTCTCTCTCTTTCTTTTCTTTCTTTTTCAGTTTTTTCTTTCTTTCTTAGTTTTTTATTTCGTTTCCTTCTCGCTGACAGCATGCCTACTTTTCTGGTAGATAATCAGGTAATATATTACCACGCGTAATTATCATTTCCGTGACAACACGGACGAGTTTCTCTCTCGGTCGAAAGTTCGAATGGAGTCGACCACACGGTAGATAGGAAGCTTTTTCGAGAAACGGCCAGTAAATCATTATGAAATTATCTCCGCGCATAAAGCCAAGTCCATTTGGGTGTCTAAGTGGTCGCGTCGCCATGTTCGATCAACCCAGAAGGAGAATGAAGAAGAAACGAAAGGAAGGTGAAGAGAGGCATGCAGAGAGAGAGAGAGAGAGAGAGAGAGAGAGAGAGAGAGAGAGAGAATGGAACTTTTCGACTGGCCCTCCTCCTCTATTTCTTTTGTCCTTCTTGTACCTACTCCGAACGAATCGATTCCACTTATCCTCAAGACAAACAAATAAATAACCACTTCGTTTACGATAAAGCAATATTTTTTATTTATGTTTTTTTTTTTTTGTTTATTTTCTTTCTTTCTTACATTTTTTTTTTTTTTTTTTTTTTGTTTCTTTTCCATCGTGAACAATCGATCTTGACGAAAATTCAAATTTCAATGTAATACCAAATGCAGCCAATAGCTCAGTGAACACTATTAAGAGAATATACATTTATGATTCTAGTGATCTTTCTGATCGTATCGATCATCGATGATCGATTTTATTAATCGACTCATTTATATCAGTTCTTTCTTTTAAAGAAATATTATTATCACGATGATAAATAATATTTCAAAAAGTTTCAAATTTTCAATAGAAAGTGATAAAATTTGTAATAGAATGGCATGGAGTATCGTTCATTATTGGATGATTTATTACAAATTTGTCGGGAAAATATATAAGCGACAATTTTCACGATGACAAATTATATTTTTAATTTATTTTTCTTTTTCTTTTTCTTTTTTTTTTTTTTCCTACAAAAGGTTAAATTTGCGGCCATTACTGCGACATTTATCTTAGATATGCCATTCAGTTATAGACGTCAGTTTCATAATGACAAATTTGTATTTACTATTTCCTTCTTTCTTCTTTCTTTTTTTTTCTTTTTCTTTTTCTTTCTCTTTGTTACGAAACGCCAAATTTATGACCAATGTTGAAACATTGTCCACTACTGGAACATATGCGCGTTTCAAGTTTACCACTTAACTAATAGACATTAATACCTTAATGACAAATGATATTTTTAATTCTCCTTCCTATATTTTTTTCTTTTACGAAAAGTCAAATTTATAATCACCATTGCAACGTCGTTCATTATTATAAAGTCTAAACGACTATGTTTTACGGTACAAATTTATATTTAATTCCTCTTCCTACTTCTTCTTCCTGTTTTCTTTTCTTTTTTGAAGAGAAAAAAAGCCTATCAAATTTGTGACTCGTCAATGTTCCGTTTTATACTACGTTAAGAGGATGGGGGTGGGGGGGGGGGGGCGGGCCGAATAAGAGCATTAAATTTTCTCGCTCAAAACATGAGAAACAATTTCGTGATAAGAGAAAAAGAAAAAAAAGAAAAATCATAGTCTTAATTTCTTCTTCTTTCTTTTTTTTTTCGAAAAGTTCAAAATTCACAATATACATTAAACTATCGATGATTTATATTTCTTAATTATTGGATTAATATAAATCCACTTTGAATTTGTTCGAATTGAAAAATATGATTGGGATAAATTCCAATACGAATAATAATAGTTTATAAAGATTATCGTCTTCCGGTTGGGATATTTTCTTTTCGTAAGAAAAATTGTAGAAACCAAATCGAAATAAAAGAAAAAGAAAAAGAAATGCGGAGGGGTGGGGAGGGGAGGGAGAAGGAAAAAGTATAGATAGATAGATAGATAGATAGATAGATAGATAGATAGATAGATAGGTAAGTAGATATCTGTTTCACATAAAACGATCAACGACGTCTATCGGGTAGAGAAACCATGATGGATTTAAAAGTCTACGGTAACTTACCGTGACGGGACGGAAGTCTTGGGGTGGGAGGAGGAAGGGGGAGGGGAGGAGCAGTAGAAGAAGGGTTGCCCGTTCGAATCGTCGAACGTTGGAGTCAAGCTACGATAAATCAAAGCTTTCTTTCTTTCTTTCTTGCTCTCTCTCTCTCTCTCTCTCTCATTCTCTCTCTCTCTCTCTCTCTCTCTCTCTCTCTTTCTCTCTTTCCTTGAATAATCGCCGTGATAGGAGTCACGTGATCGCGGGGAAAGAAATGGCGAGCCATTAAGAAGTATCAGGAATTCTTTTCCGTGAGCTTATACAATTAAGATATCGGCACGCGTTGTCGTGTTCACGTGCGCGTAAAACTACGCAAGAGGAAAAGAGAGAGAGAGAGAGAGAGCAAGAGAGAGAGAGAGAGATGGAGAGAGAGAGAGAGAGAGAGAGAGAGAAAGAGAAAGAGAGAGGGAAAAGAAGTAGGAAGAGAAGGGAAAAAAAAGAAGAATCGATAGAAAATATCCGAGACTGGTAATAAACGTGCAATTAAATATTTTGATAACTTGTTCGACGTATGCATATCGGTTAGTGATATATATATATATATATATATATATATATATATATATATATATATATATGTCTCGTCTATAATCGTTAGATAAGAACGTATTTAATTGTAATTTAATTTTTATAAATATCTAAAAAAATTGTATTATAATGTACTTTAAACGTAATTCTTTGAGAATTCTTTAAGAATTAATTATTTGAGAAATTAATTACAATTCTGTATACATATATATATATATATACATGTATAGTATTTCTGACAATTAATTTATATAAGATGTGAATTATTTTATATAATAAGAGGGAGAGGCTTTTACGGCTCTGACTTTATAACTACTTATACATAAACATATTATTGTTGTTTATTATATACATATATATATATATATATATATATCTGTGTGTGTGCGTACAATGTTGTATAAATCGTTATACATTATGTAATCAACCAACGAAAAAAGCAAATATTTCCGGACACCGACAAAGTGGAATGAGCGCGAACTCGGATTAATGATACTGAAGAAAACAAGAAAGCGGAAATAAGCGAGAGTCTACGAGCATGTATTTTGTAAAAAATTATAAGATGAAAGAGAGAGAGAGAGAGAGAGAGAGAGAGAGAAAAGAAGAGAAAAGAAAAAAAGAGAAAAGATTGGCGGAGATTGATAAGACCGAGTAAATCGCGATAAATCTATTAGAGTAGCGTGTACTGTGATAAGCATTTTACTCACAACATAATCATTATCGTGCGGTTTAAACTATAAAGTCTAAGAAAAGAATTATTCATTAATTTAATAATAAATTAAAAAGAGAAAATAATTTGAAAGAGATAAGAAAAGAGAAAACGATGATAACGATTAAAAAATAAATCGCGTGGAAGATATGTATTAAGAAAAAACAAAAAAAAGAAAAAAAAAAAAACGCATATATAGAAAAATTTGAAACAAAAACTACGGCACTGTTCGAACACGTAGATCTTTATACCTTAAAGAAGGAAAGAAATAAAGAGAGAGAGAAAGAGAAAAAGAGAGAGAAAAAGAGAGAGAGAAAAGAAAATAGAAAATTTAAATGCCACATAATAATGTTTATTAAATACGTACATAATTACTTCAATGAATACGATACATATCTATATTTATACACATACATACACACATATGTAATTTACATAAAGGATCATAACTATCATGACGATCCTTTTTGTCAATTTTTTTTTTTTTTTTTTTTTTTTTTTTTTTTTCATTAATCACTTATAAACGTGTTAACTTCGAGCGACAGGGCGTTGGACAAGGTTGCTTTCTACCGGCTTGTTAAGTATTTTACCAACCATCATTGGCCTCCTCTCTTGTCGTCGTCGTCATCGTCGTCGGTCCCATTATCGGGACCGCTTTCGCATTAGCATAAGACGGCGATCGTGACGCGACAATGCCATTTTGCGAGACGCGATGATTGATATTCATCGTAAGACCTCTCTCTATCTTTCTCTTTTTCTCTCTTTTTCTCTCTCCTTCTCTTTTTCTCTCTCCTTCTCTTTTTCTCTCTCTTTCATTCGTAATTTAGCGACTAAACGATGTGATCCTTCTTCTATCTAATCGACGATATTCTCAAGAGTTATCATGAAATCAGCTGTTCGTTTGACGATCTCTTCTCCATTCCATTAGATCAGTAAAGAAAATTATTATTCTTGATAGGTATAAATTCAATCGTAATTCGTGACGTACTTACTTACTTACTTACTTACTTACTTACTTACTTACTTACTTGCTTATTTACTTTCGAGAAATCTTTTAGTAGAATCATTATATCGATGGCTTCGTCGATTGATTTATAACCTCCATTTCTCTCTCTCTCTCTCTCTCTCTCT
The DNA here is from genome assembly GCF_912470025.1 of Vespa velutina. NCBI lineage: Eukaryota > Metazoa > Arthropoda > Insecta > Hymenoptera > Vespidae > Vespa > Vespa velutina. The sequence continues at coordinate 1,245,493 of NC_062192.1, forward strand.
CTCTCACTTTATTGATTGAAAAATGTATTTTACCTAGTTACTTACTTACTACTTACATGCGATTTCATTTCAATGGTAAAATATACGAAGCCCTCTTAACATCTCCATCGATCCTTGAAAATTTCTTTTTTTTTTTTTTTTCTTTTTCATGTGACGAATATATATGATACCCACGTATAATAACTTTTATTTTTTTCATTTCAGTATATAGATAAGAATGATTTATTTCCTACAATTAATACATACTTACTTATCTATGATAATTTAATGGTATTAATACTTTGTATATAAAGTTAAATCAATGATCTTCTTAGAGATAACGTTCTGTGTAGCACGTAATTACGTATTTCCTTCCCCTCGGACAAGCGCAAAACCACGCTTTGTTCGCGGTGTAATTTAGACGCCGATTAGACGGTTTAAAACGTTGTTGGAAATCGATTAATCGACTAGTGAATTTTGACACGAAAGAAATTGAATGAAAGAGTAAGACAATCAAAAGGAGAGAGAGAGAGAGAGAGAGAGAGAGAGAGACAAGAGGAGAATTGTACAAACAAACGAAAAATTAATTTACGTAATTTAAAAATATTATAACAAAAATATTGAATCATCCAGTAATATTCTTTAACGGCGCATTATAGTAATAGCATAGGGGGGGGGGGGGGGGGAAATATTGTCACGTTTCTCTTCGCGTTTTATTCGCGATTGTATGAAAAAAGGGAAAAAGAAAAAGAAAAAGAAAAAAAAAAAGAAAAAGATAAAAAAAAAAAGAAAAGGAAAAACAGAAAGAAGAGAAAAATAGATGGAATGAAGTGAAAAGAAGGAAGGAAGGAAGGAAGGAAGGAAGAAAGAAATAAAATTTAAACAAAAAAAAAAAAAAAAAAAAGAAAAAAAGGAAAAAAGGGAGAGGAAAGGAAAGGAAAGGAAAGGAAAGGAAAGGAAGGATTGGAAAATAAATAATCAGCTGCGCCATTGTGTCGACGTAATCGGCTCGTGGTAGGTAATGACTAGGTGCAGCGACCGATATAGACGGCGGCTAAAACCATTCGTCCGTTAAATGGGATCGCGTAAAGTGGCAACGAAGAGTCCGGCCCGGCTTAGCGAGTAATTTCTAATCGGTGCCGCTTTAATTCAACGATAAACTTTTTTTTTTCCTATTTTTCTAATTTTTTTCTTCTTCTTTTCTCTCTCTCTCTCTCTCTCTCTATTTCTCTCTCTCTCGTTCTTGTTTTTTACCCTTATTCCTTTAGTCCCTATCTATCGCCAACGTAGTTCATTCCAAATGGGATTGTTTTTTATGAAAAAAAAAAAAAAAAAAAAAAAACAAAAAAAAAAACATTTTTTTTTTTTTTTTCTTCTAAACAAAGTACATGTTATATGTACATATTTTAAATACGACAATATTTTTCTAATCGTTCGCGATTATTTTCGATCGACATAGAAACACGCGAAAAAGTTTACAAGCTAATATACGTATTAGAATTTTTAATTTACAATCTGTATAATTATTTTTTTATTAATTGGTTATTAAAAAAAAAAAAAAAAAAAAAGAAAAAGAAAAAAAGAGAGAGAGAGAGAGAGAGAAGAAAAAAAGAATTCATTCCAAGTTATACTTCGGACATTTCTCTTTATATCTGACAAATGTGAAATTTCGTAAAGTATATATAGAATATAAATTAGTATGCGTTTATTTCATTGAAATATATTTTATAACAAAATGAATTATTAACAAAAATATTCTCTTTTCAATCTTATTGATTATAATAAATATTTAATGATTTATTTTATTTAGAAAAAAAAAAAAAAAGGGAAGAACAAAATAAAGAATAAAAGAAAAAGAAAAAGAAAATAGATTTATACATAATATTATGGATAATAAAAAGAAAGGAACAAAATGGCGAATAATAAATTTTCTCCTGACTGATTTCCTCGATTTAACGACGTTATTAGAAGCGAATGAGTGAGCGAGAAGAAAAGAAAAAAAAAAAAGAAAAATGACACTATTCCTGTTTGGGGTAATTATATCATTTTAACATTTAATGTTTAATTTAATTCATATAAAAATTTCTTTCGTTCGACACGAAAGCTCGTATTTTTTTCTTTACCTTCTTTTTCTTCTACATTTTATATCTTTTATTTCTTCTTCCTTCTTCTTCTTCTTTATCTTTTTTTTTTTTTTTTTTCTTTTTTTTTTCCCCTTCGTAATATATATTTATTATATCATACTCTCTGTATCTCCTCAGTGAGCTACGCTCATCGCCGAGATATCTTTCGTAGTAATCGTTGCTGTTAATAAAAAAAAAGGGGTGTGTATGGTATCCTTCGTATGTGTACGTACATGTACATGTGTTTATCCATATGTTTATGGGTTTATACGTATGTAACTACATACTTACGTAGTTACATAGGAAAGAATAAAATCGAAAGGCGCGAAAATGTTCAAGTATGATTCCACGAAGCGTGGCAGGCTCATTACGTCATAAACATAAGATATAATTAATCGTTAGGTAGATTATTAACGTTTATTCGAGAAGGACGAAGTAGGAGGAAGATATTCGGTCAGTTCTAACGATCGATGGTACCACGAGCCACGATCGTAACGAGCGATAACGAGCGAATCCGTCGTTCCTTCGTAATTATTTCGATCGAGACAAAGATTTAAGGATAGCAGAGGTAGCTATCTATGTAAGTCTCTTCCAGGCCTCTATAATTCAATTCCACTAGCTAAACTAGCTTCTCGAATACAAACGATACCTAACCATATGTAAGTCGTATAATATATATGTGTATATATATATATATATATATACACTTATATATGATCTATTTAGATATATATGTAATTGCATATGTGTATACGTGTATATGTGCGTACACACACATACACATACACGCATACATATATATATGTGTACGTATATACGTATATAAAGTATATAAAGTATATAGGTTTATGTATTGACGGACTCGAACAAGTGGAGGCAAATGAGATCCAGTTAAATTTGAGTTTAGTAAGTTAGCACAAAGTTGGCGCAACTCCGTGGCCCGACACGCGGCCCCTACCGCCGATAGCGTACACGCGGTGTAATTGCAATTAGCATATATCACATCGGCGTAGCCACGAGCGAAATCAAACGCACGCGAGATCTCTTTCCTCATTGGCGTGCTCTGCAATTCAACGTAGCTCTCTAAAACATTATATTTTAATTCCCTTTCCTTTGCCTCCACTTTTCATTCCTCATCCCATCATAACCCAACCCTCACTCCGCTCCTATCTATCCCCCCCCCCGCCACTCCCTCCCCAACCATTGGCAAGGATCGAGAGAAGAGTTTTGTTTCTTCTTCTTTTTCTTTTTCTTCGTCTTCTTCTTCTTCTTCTTCTTCTTCCTCTTCTTCTTCTCCTCCTTCTTTTTCTTTTTTTTCTTTTCTTTTTATTATTTTCTTTTCTTTTGTTTTTAATTTTTTTTTTTTTTCATTATTTCTTTTTGCTTTGAAGAAGAAAAAGAGGAGGAAAGGGAAAAAAAAATCAAAGATAACGATTTTAATTAAGGTATTGAACTTTTCTGCTAAATCATAATTATTTTCTTGACATCGGGATGATTGTTTGTTAAAAGAGTAAAGATGGAAAAAGGAAAGAAAAGCAAACAACCTCCTCCAAAAAAAAAAAAAAAAAAAAGGAAAGAAAGAAAGAAAGACAAAAGTGAAAGAGAAACTAAACGCTAGTCAAGAAGACGTCGTAATTCTAAATCGTCTGAATTGAAAAAAAAAAAAAAGAAAAAAAGAAAAAAAAAAGAAGAAGAAAAAGAAAAAAGAAAAAAAGATGAATAAGGAAAGAAAAGAAGAGTAGAATTCGGTGAAAAAGATAATTAGAAAATTAATTGTTAAGTTTACACGCGACGAAAAGACGATCGATGCCATTAGTTGGATATATTAATTCTTATCACAACTAAGGCACGAAAGGTACGTCGATAAGGAACGTCTAAGCAAATTCAGGTCGGTCGTATTAACGTCGCGCATTTTACGCGTTCTTATTAAAATGACAAACGTGCCGCATTTTCTATGTAAAATATGTCTGTATATATATATATATATATATATATGTATATATATATATATACATATTTATATATGTATTTATATATCTATCTATGTATGTATAGTATATGTACGTATATATATACGTTTAGATGGCGTGTCCGACCGTGCGGCATAACTTGAACTCTTGTAATAAAGCTATTACAAAGAAAGAAAGCAACGCGTTAACAGTTAGCATTTTAATAACTGCTTCGTTTTCCGATTAGCCGTAGGGAATGGAGCTTAATCGAAACTCTAATCTCTAGTCTTAATCATGCGCTATCCCGATGTGTCGTTAGTTATACGAGCCTACTGTGCGCTAAGAGTAGTAAGTAATTAATCCTTATCTTATTAAAATCGAATCGACTGGAATATATATCTATAAATAATACATATGTTTGGGTATATAGGTATGTGTATATATATATATGTGTGTGTGTGTGTGTGTGTCTACATGTATGTGTGAGTATGTGTGCATTCATTTTCTTAAGTTTCAATTATTTTATTTTCGATCATACGTTATAGATAATCTATATTTAATATAGGAGAAAGTCATCCGTATCGAAAATGACTGTTGTAAAAGTGATACGAAATCGATAATATCGATATACTAATGACGAAATTATTCAATCTTTGGAAAAAAAAAAGATCACTAGAAGAATAAAAGGAACAATAATATCCAATAGAAGGTATGTTCGCTTAGAGAGATATATGTGTATATATATATATATATACGTACATTTGTACATACGCACGTATACTACGTTAGTACATAAGTGTTAAAGAAATTTTATTTTCCGAGTTCATCAACGACATAATACCATCACAGTCGAGAGACGTATTATAAAGGGAGATAGTTGAAAAAAAAAAAAAAAAGAAAAAAAAATAAAAACCACCGTTCCCCATTTACTATTTCTTATAGGATCTCTAACATGGGAGAGGAAGCGTTGTAAATGTTTGAACGTCTAATTTACAGCAATGTGACTTGATTAGTGCAACGTTGTTGCAACTTAAGAGTTTCGTAGTATTCGCGTGCGACATAAAACGTTACGAGGGGGACATTTATTGGTCGTGTAGTTACAGAAAAGAGTGTAGTAGTAGGAGAGGGCGGAGAGGGGGGTGGAGAGAGGAGGAGGAGGGGTGGGGATGGGGGGGGAAGGAAGAGGTGGTTGAGGTGGTGGCATGAAGTGGGACGGCAGGGTGATAGGGGGTAAATGAACGGTGAGGCAAAGGGTTCAACAACTCGACCCTTCATGAAAGTTCTTTTCTAGAGACTTAACCCTAGAAGAGACCACGAAAGAAAAATAAAAAGATTTCTGATGAAAGGGAGAGAGAGAGAGAGAGAGAATCTTCTTTTTTTTTTTTGTTTTGTTTTGTTTCTATGTTGAAAGTCATCGGCACTTTGCGTGACAGAGTTAACGTGGAAGATCTCCTTATCGTTTCATAGTTCGTGTATACCAATACAGAAATACGAAGCAATTGCCAGTCCATGTTTGACGGCAATTACAATTAACAGCAAAACGGGGTATGTCGTAAAATGCAATTAAATATTATTACCCTTCCTCTAATGATCGCCGCCGCGGCCGTGAACGAACCGCCGAGTCTACATGGCATACCTCGGATACTGTTGGTGTCTTCTCTCCTTCATGTATTAGTATTACAAAGCAACGTATCCGTGTGTTTGTGTTATCTCTCTGTCTCTCTCTCTCTCTCTACCTCTACCTCTCCCTCTCTCTCTCTCTTTCTCTTAAGTTCTTTGCTATTCGTCGTACGACGATTCTATCATCATTAGTCTCTCGAAAGAAGAAGAGTCGGCAAATCTTATCGTCGTATAGTTCGTTCGTTCGTTCGTTCGTTCGTTCGTTCGTTCATTCGTTCGTTCATATTGTTAGACAAAGGAGAATAATTTTTTTATTTCTTTACTTTTTAATCAAAAAGAAAATTCCCTTTCCTTCCCACGTTAGAGATTCACGAGTACGTAAGTAAGTAAGTAAGTAAATACATACATACATACATACATACATACATATATATATATATATATATCTTTTCTGTAGAATAGTTTCCAACAAAATATGTTTAAATTTTTGCCCGTGCGAATTCTTTTAAAAATTTCTTAGGTACTTCTCAAAATTAGATAGATAGGTATAACACGAAGAGCTTGCCAAAAAAGTTAATCGCTTTGAGAATACAGACTGAGAAGCTGAGCTCACGTCTCTCTCTCTCTCTCTCTCTCTCACACACACTCTCTCTCTCTCTCTCTCTCTCTCTCGTAAGACCAGATGAAGATGAAGATGATGAAGAAGAAGAAGAAGAAGTGAGACCGATGGGGTAGACAGGATGGAAGCGTGAAGACTCGGTACATTGTCGCTTTGCCTTTACTATAGTGCAACTAATTGTCGTTGACACGAACGGTACGCGTTCTCTGAAGTAAAACGCCGTGAGAGTACCCAAGGAATTCTCTCACGGGATTTAACTCGATCTGTGATTCTATAACCTTGAAAATACTGTCTCTTCCTCTTCCTCTCCTGTCCTTCCCTCTTCCTCCTTCTCCCGCTTACCCCCTCCTTCAACCCCAACCCCTTCCCTACCTCCGGAGTAGTTCATTACCGTATATAAAATAAAAAAAGAAGAAAAATAAATAAAAAAGAAAAGGAAAAGATATATATATATATATATATATGTGTGTGTGTGCATTTTCAAAGGAGCATTTTACGATCGAATGAAAGAAAAAGAGGAAAAAAAAAAATAAGGAAATAATACACTCCGAAAGTTTTTATTATACATTTACTATGACATAATAATTTTATATCGTGTAAAAAATAAATTAATTATCAATCTCGTGCTATCGATCGATATTCGATCGTGTGTACGAATTAAAGTGATTAATAATAAACAAAAAGAAGAGAGAGAGAGAGAGAGAGAGAGAAAGAGAGAAAGGTTCGAGAGAAAAAAAGACAAAAGAATAGGAAAAAGAAGAAGAAAAAAGAAAAAAGGCGCAAGGACTGTGAGAAAAGGTCGTATCCGTTGTAGTTTTTACGAACGTTCTCTCGTCGGCTTTGTACTTTTAAACAAATCGGTGTACGCGCGTGACACGGATTATCGGAGATAATTTTTTTTTCGTTTCTGTTTACCTCTCTCTCTCTCTCTCTCTCTCCCTCTCTCTCTCTCTCTTTCTCTCTGTATTTCTGTCTGTTTCTCTTCGATTCACAAAGTGAAAGAGGAAGAAAAATCTTTGAAAGATTCACCGTCGTATATAAGATGATCGGTCGTGCGACGATTCCTTAATAGCGAAACGAATCGCCGTCACCGGCCGTGCTAACGTCTTTACTAACGTTCGACACGCTTCAGATGAGGAGTAAGAGAGATCCATGACGTCTTTCTCGAACACGACAATAGCTACCTGACTCTGATGCGGATGAGAGAGAGAGAGAGAGAGAGAGAGAAGCTGCTAAGATTCTGTCAGCCGAGTAAGTGAGTAAGTAAGTAAGTAAGTAAGTAGCTGGTGAATCGAATTTTGTTTCGTGAATGACTTTTACACTTTCGGCTACTATAAAGACGTCCTGACGTAGCAACGTCGTGACGCTTATCAACGTTTTACTGTTACGACAGAATTAATGTCGTTTTTCCTCCTCTTCCTCTCTCTCTCTCTATCTCTCTATCTATCTATCTCTCTCTCTCTCTTTCTTTCTTCCTTCCATTCCGTATCTTTCAGCTGAATAATTTTTTCTTCTTTTCTTTTTTTTAATTTTCGATCTAACAGATAATACAGAAATTTTATATATCGTGAAATAAAAAGCACAGAAATCAGTTAATTTTGATTTGAATATATCTATATTTTAAGCAATTAATTATATTATATTATATGTCTGGTTATTCGTTTTTAATGTTTATATCACGAATTGGAAGAATTCAAAATGTCGGATAAATCTATTCTTATGAATCACGATTCTTTTATAATTATTTATATAAATTGATTGAGTGATTTCATCCTTTTTCTTTTTTCTTTTTTTTTTTCTTTCTAACGCAGATTAATCTTTCGCATTAACTTTGCAATAATATTAAAAAAAAAAAAAGAAAAAAAAAAAAAAAGGAGAATTTATCGATTGCGTTTTTTTCTTTTCCTATTCTTTTTTTTTTTTTTTCTTCTTTTTCCTCTTTCTTTCCTTCTTTCTTGTTTTTTCTCTCTTTCGTGCTGGCAGCAAAAGAATAACGAAACGCAATAAAAGGGAGACTTTTGGTAAAAGCGTCGCCAGTTTTATCGCGATAACGACGAAATCGACCGCAACGAGGAAATTTGACGAAAACCTTTGGGAGAAGTGGTAGGATATAAACCGTGGCGCCGCCGCAAGAAGAAGTAGAAATACAATTGCCGATATTTCCTCGAGGAACGTTCGAGACTTTGTCGGATTCCGTGACGACCGCCAATTTCCGTTACCGTCGCTGTTTCACGACTACCTTACTGTTTTTCGTTCGTTCGTTCGTTCGTTCGTTCGTTCGTTCGTTCATTGGTTTCATCAGACACACTCACAATAATGTGAGAATGTATGAACTGAATCAAGTTGAAACAAGTTGAATTGTAAAAAAAAAAAAAAAAAACGAATAAAAGTTGATTTGAGTATATCGATAAATGGATACCCGAGTTCTCTGATATTTTAATTTGGTCACGGAAAGTAAAGTGAGCGAGAGAGAAAGGGAGAAAGAAGGGTTGGGGGGTGGGAGAGAGAGAGAGAGAGAGAGAGAGGGAGGGGATGGAAAGAAAAGTAAGAAAAAAATTTCATTCGAAAAGTTCAATCGCATTTTGGGAATCGAACATTTCCATTTATAGACACTTTTTTTCTTTTTCGTAATGAAAGAAGAGAGAAAAAGAAGCAAAAAGAAAAAAGAAAAGAAAAGACGAGGTTGAAAAGCAAAAGAATTACTATGCTACGTCTTACGTGATAACAAAAGAATGATAACATAATTCATGAACATAATTTTGATTAATTAGTTACTTCGTTATTATATATTGGGATCTGTAGAGATTGAGAGACTCTCTTAAAGAATCATCCTAGAGAATCTTAAACGTGGAATTAAAGCTAGTGGAGGAAGGAAGGAAGAACTCGAGAAAGAGAAAGAAAAAAAAAAGAGAAAAAAGAGAGAGAGAGAGAGATATATATATATATATATATATATATATATATATATAGAAAGGGCAAGAGATGCTGAGGAGTGCTCATTGGACGGACGCATCTCATGCAGCAGGCCGGCCCCTCCTGTAATTGGTCGCCACTCAATTGCCGCTCATTAGGTAACTGCTCGTTTTTTGCGCCGACTGTGCCTACGACGGGATGCACAGAGCGAACGAGAGAAAGAAAGAGAAAGAAAAAGAGAGTGAGAGTGAATGAGTAAGAGAGAGGGAAAGAAAGAGAGAGAGAGAGAGAGAGAAAGAGATGGACGAGGTATCCGAAAAAAGTGTACAGTCCCTTTCGCTCGTTCTGTTGCTTCTCCCAACGCGACAACCACCACCACCATTGGCGTCAGCAACATCTCCCCCTCCCCTCCCTTTTCATCTGTTCAGACTCCAAGCCGGTCTGTAATAAGACACCTTGCGCGTATCATGACCGATGGTAGCTTGCTGGTAGTGATAATCCTTTATTTTTTACCACCACCACCATCACCACCACCACCACCACCAATACAATCAATACCCCTACCACTTTTACCATCATCATCATCACGATCATCACCGGCTATATTTATATTCAGAAATTTTAAAAAGGATAAATCTTCAAGGGTGCAATTCCTTTGATCAGTTTGCCAAATGGTTTTAGGAAAATTTGGAATCATCGTATCGTTGCGTCGATAGGACAAAACTTATTTGTTCCCCCTTTTTTTTCTTTTTTTCCTTTTTATTTTTTGTTTTCGTTCTTCTACTTAAGCATATCTCGTGTAATTATCTATTATTAGGATTAGAGCTATGCCATCAGATATAAATATTGAATTTTAATGTATTATTAGATATAGACTGTTAGAGATAATCATTTTTCTTTGTTCTTTTCTCTTCTTTCTTTCTTTCTTTCTATATTTCTTACCGATATTCCACGAGATATATTTGTAAAATCGTTGATAATATTTTCATTCGATTATTTTATAAAATATCCTCTATAATTTCGTACGCTCATTGATTTGTTATTTTTACTGATATGTACACACACACACACACACACATATATATATATATATATATATACATGGTAAATAGCGAATTAGGAAGTTAAAAGTCTCAAGAGAGAAAATCAAGTTCCGTCATCTTCGGGCAAGGAGGTCCGCACCCACACCGAAGCAGATTAGATTAGCGGTAGATGACAGGTCGGCCGTTCTTTGTCTACCTTGGGACAGCCGCTCCGGCCCTCTTTTTATATCGTGAAATTAGTTGGTCGCGGTTTCCGGTGCCCGTTGCCATCCTCCTTCAACTTCTTCTTTTCTTATTGCTTATCCTACCTTCCGTACCATCATTAACCTGCCGCGAAGCAAAGGACGATTTCCGACTTCGTCTCGAGATCCTTCTTCTTCTACTTCTTCTTCGTCTTCTTTTTTCTTTTTTCTTCTTCTTTTTTTTTTCTTCTTCTTCTTCTTCTTCGTCCTCTTCTTCTTTTCCAGATCTTGGAAATCATCAGTCAGGCTCGCGATTTTGTTGTTACGAGCGTAGTTGCTTCTTCTACCAGTAGACTCCTTCCGTTTTAATATCCATTCGCACGATCAGGAAACTATTTCCATGGTAAGAGAGATATTATCCTTGTACTCTTGGGTATGAAGGAATTTTTTCTTTCTTCTTTTTTATTATTATTATTATTATTATTATTATTATTATTATTTCATTTTATATATTCTTACGATACTTAATCGCAAAATAATTTCGATTATCCATCATTTCGATTGATGTTCTTATCGACGATCAGATGAGAAAAGAAAGAAAAAAATTAACAACAATAATAAAGAAAAAGAATTAAATCGTACGTAGATACTTTTATACGTATTGTACCTAAATATAATTAACAAAAAAAAATATATATATATATATATATATATATCATATCTTTCATTTTCTCTTTCTCTCTTATTAAGATCTTTATTCATTATATATTATATCATTAATCAAAAATTTATAAGACTTCTCGCGCCAAGCCGAATGCCTGTCGATAGTATTAGATATCTATTCCCCTTTATGTCTTATATACTGATTAACATTCTAATATGTTATTAATCCGGAATGATCGACGATCGGTTACACGAACATATTTTAATTACGACGAATCGCTTATCTTGCGTTTTAATTCGCAACGAGATCAAACCATAATTTACGCTTCGATTTAGTATATATGTATGTATGTATGTATGCATGTATGTATGTATGTATGTAAAAGCGTACCAGTAAAAAAAGGGAACGTATATGTATATGTATAGAGATATGTATGTACATGTATGTATCTTTACCAGGTGTTGGAGTAACATGTGCCATATATTAGAATGAATAGAAAAGATAAGAGAGAGAGAGAGAGAGAGAAGTAACACAAAAACACGAAAAAATGAAAACAACAACAAAAAGAGAAGAAGAAGAAAAAAAAAATAATAATAATAATAATAAAATGTCGACGAGAATACGTAGGCACGTTTACGTTCGATAATTGCAGAAGGAAGGACAGTTAGTCTATCGAACGATATCGATCAATCGATCGATATACTCTGAACGCATCGAAGTGTAACGATCCGAGTTTATTAGTAAAGCCTGTAAACCTGAAAGAGATAGAAGAAGAGAGAGAGAGAGAGAGAGAAAACGAGAGAGTACAAACTAGAAACAGATAGAAAGAGAGAGATAGAGAGAGAGAGAGAGAGAGAGAGAGAGATAAAGAGAGATGGATAGATAGAGAATGAGTGACGTCAGGTTCCTGTTAATAACCGTTATGGATGATACCTATAGCCAGCTACATAATTACAGGTTTTGGATACATTGCTTACTGGCCGGTGCACCCGAGCACGCCCTCTGTTCTCCTTCATTAAGGCCGCCGTAGTAGATCGGTAGCCGCCTGTTACTCGTTCAGCTTTTATGTACATCCGATATATCCCCCTTTTCTATCTAATCCTATCGCATACCTTGCCAGGTTGGTTACTTGCTTCTTTCTTTCTTTCTTTTTTTTTTTTTCTTTTTTTCTTTTTCTACTTAATAGAAATATCCTTACTAACGTACGATATTTACGGAAATTGTATAGCGCGAATCCTAACGATAAGAAAGTATTTTTTTCTTTTAAGATATCTATCTTTATTGAATATATACTTATATGTATATATATATGTATATATGTATGTATATGTATATATGTATTTTTTTCTTTTCCTACGCGACTATCACCGACTATCATTTTCTATCGATAAATGAGATAAAGTTTGTTATATTAATATAT
>NC_062192.1:1268004-1298004 GCF_912470025.1 Vespa velutina
TATTATCGCTATCAAATTAATTAATAATCAATAAATATTGAGTCAATAACAAAGGATACCTATTTAAATAAGTAATTGACTTGTCTAATTTTCTAAAAAAAAAAAAAAAAGGGAGAAAGAGAGAGAGAGGTGAAAGAAAAAAAAACGAAGAACCCATAAAAGAAAATGGAAGCTCGAGAATTTTATGGGATTTAAAGAAAACATATATATATATAAATATATATATATATATATATATATATATATATATATATAGAGAGAGAGAGAGAGAGAGAGAGGGAATGATCGATGAGGGGGTGCGGGTGTAAAAAAAAAAAGAAAAGAAAAAAAAAGAAAAGAACATAAACAAGGGAAAAAAAGATCGAAGAATTTAGAAAAGAAAATGAAACTTGAATTTCTTATGTGAAATTTGAAAGATAGGAAAAAGGAGAAAAGAAGAGAACGAAGAGAAAAAGATTTCGATAGTTCTTTCGTATTATAGAGAGTACTCGTTTTTTTTTCTTTTTTCTTTTTTTCCTCTCATCATCGCGCTAACATGAACATCGTGAAGGTAGATAAGGTGGAGAAAGGGAGGGAGGAGGTTAGGCGGGTGGGCGGGGAAGTTATAGTTTTGAGGTCAGTCTTTTTCCTGTCGATGAAAGGATCAAGATCGACGCGATCTCTAAAGCGTACCATCTTTCGGATATTATAAAGTGAGTTCTCGAGAGAGAGAAAGAGAGAGAGAGAGAGAGACAGAGAGAGGATTGGGAGGTGGGTGGTGGGGATAAAGAAAGGAAAAAAAATGGAGGAAGAAGAAATATAAGGAGAAGAATGAAAGAAGAGGAGAGAAAGATAGATCGAGAGAGAGAGAGAGAGAGAGAGAGAGAGAGAGAGATACTTTTTTTGTCTTCGTCTCAGGACTTCGTAACAACGTGTCGAGGAGGGCGTATAGATTAACCAATCAAACGGATGTTGCCACCGCACAATAGCCAGCTTAATGAGTGTTAGCCCGATCTCTTATCGATCGAGAGATCGGATCCACGATCCGATCACTCGATCTCTTCTGTACTCTTCTTCTTCTCTTCTCTCTTCATCTCATCTCTTCTTTTCTCTCCTCTACCCTTCCATCTGTCTCGCAGCATCCAACTTTATCGGTCCGCATTTAGACGTTCCTCTTCTCTTGGTCGTCCTTTCGAAAATAACAATAGTCTGGTAGCAGGACCCCATCGATATCTATATTTTCAACGCGCTGCCTGCCCTTTTGTTATTTCTCGGTGGCAGAAAAAAGAATGAAAAGGAAAAAGAGAGGGAAAAAAAAAAGACGAAGAAGAAGTATGTAAGTATATTATGTATAGAGGTAGTCGATCGATCGATCGATAATGACGTTCTCAGATCTCTCTCTCTCTCTCTCTCTCTCTCTCTCTCTCTCTCTCTCTCTCTTTCTTTCTCCCTTTCTCTCTTTCTCTAATGAGAAGGGTGAACGTGTACGGGTAAAATAAAAATGCTAGTAGCTTTTTAACGAAAATTGGTGAGTTCCGATGATCGCTTTAATCATCTATCTATCTATCTATCTATCTATCTATCTATCTATATATATATATATATATATATATATATATATCTTTGGATCGAGAAGGATAGATAGAGATAATAATAATCGGATTAATGTCCGACATAAATTTTCATTTATATCCAAATCTTTATATTAATGAATAGTCGAAATAAGGTAATTAGATTTTTCTAGGATATCCCAAGTTGGTAAACACTGTCTGTTCAAGGAGAATATCCTAATCTGTTTTTCTTCTCTCTTTCTCTCTCTCTCTCTCTCTCTCTCTTTTCTTTATTCTTTGGATAGATACTAATTATCGAATTAATGTCCGATATTTTTTTTATTTTCATTTGTAAATTACTAAGAATGAATAGTGAAAATAAGATAACTACATTTTTATAGGATAACGAATTGGAAAACCGCTATTCGTTTAAGAAAAGAATCCTAATTTCTTTTCCTTCTCTCTCTCTCTCTCTCTCTCTCTCTCTCTCTCTCTCTTTCTCTCATTTTCTACGGGTAGATACAAACTAATTATCGATTCAATGTTCGACACATTTTTCATTAATAAATTATAATAAGAATGAATAGCGAAAAGAAGATAACTAGATTTTTATAGGATATTAAGTTGGGAAACACTGTCTTTTCAAGGAGAGTATCCAAATTTCTTTATCCTTCTCTCTCTCTCTCTCTCTCTCCTCCTCCTTCTTCTTCTTCTTCTTTTCTTAACGCAAAAAGTTTGATTTAATTAACTATTTGTAAGAGTCGGCGTCCGTTGGAGGTCTCGAGTTTAAATTAATCCGAGGTTTTCTTACACCTTTCGAAAGACTCGAGAAAGGAAAGAAGAAGAATGCAGAAAGAGAGAGAGAGAGAGAGAGAGAGAGAGAGAGAAAAGATACATCGAGCTCATCCCATCCCATCCCATCCCATTCGATGATTCGGCGTAATGGGGTAGCTCCATAGGGGGCGTGGCTACGGCTAATGACATCATCGTGACGTAATCGTTTCCTTTCAGTCATTGTGTACCAAGACACGGTAAGAACAACGCCGTGAAAACGAGATCACAATGGTCGCCGACCTGGCTCGATATCCAACTTATATTTCTCTCTCTCTCTCTCTCTTTCTCTCTATCTCAACACTCTTTCCATGAAGATCCAATCGCGATCGATGATCCAGGATAAATCGATACCCGTGAGATATCTCTTCTGGTAGAACGAATTATTAACGCTGTTCGTTCGCATCTTGCGAATTTTAAATCTTTTCTTTTTTCTTTTTTTTTTTCTTTTTTTTTTTTTTTTTTTTTGGAATCTTCAGATATCTTCATGATATTCGTTCCATGATTGTTTTTTCTCTTTTTTCTTTTTTTTTTTTTTTTTTAAAGCACGCTTTTAATATTGTACGAGAATCAATCACATTTTGTCCTTTTTTCTTCCCTTTTCGTTACTTTCTTTTTTTTTTTTTTTTTTTTTTATTGTTTGATCAATCCTGTTGTTTCTTATGGAACGAAAGAAAAAAAAGAAGGGGGAAAAAAAAGAAACCAAAAAAAGAAAGAAAATATTTCCCTTCCATTAATGCCTAAAAATATTATATAATTTAATGATGATTTAATACAGGCGTACACGAATTGTATTCTATTGTTAGATAAATAGAATAAATAGGAAAAAAAAGTTGTTTGAGTAAGTCGATACAATACCCATATAATCCTTCTGTTCATTTACGTTTGATTATCTTTTCTAATCCTAAATTAATAATCTAAATCAAACTATTGGAAAAATAATCGAAAACGAATAATCGTCGATAGATCAAAGAATCGTATATAGAATTTTGGCTAATGAATTTTTATAAATAAGAACGAGGAAAATTCATTAAAATATTTACTTGTTTATACATACAAACAAACAAACACAGACACACACACACACACACACACACACACACACACACACACACATAGGACAAATATGTACATTTATATACGTATCTACATACATAGAAAGTATTTAATGATAAAATTTCTCTAGTACAAATTTCAATCGCGATCATTAAACACGATATCTGTTTTTAAATAATACGAAACTAATAAAGATAAAAACGTAAATGTAATATGTTTTTTTTTTTTTCGAGCCATTCTATTACTTAACTCGTATCATACAAAGTAAGTAAGTAAGTAAGTAAGTAAGTAAGTAAGTAAGTAAGTAAAGTAAATAAATGTAATGTTGAATCGAATTGAAATAAAAGTAATACGATAAAGTCCGTTCATGTAAAAAGATTAGTAAAAGAACGGGATGCAGTTATGTTATTTATAAGATAGAGAGAGAGAGAGAGAGAAAGGTAGAGTAGCAGCTTGTTGATAATTATTCGTAGCTATGGTTAAACCATATGTAATTTCGAGAGTCGGTAGCTGGCAATCGATCATTCTGGATCGGATGCTGCTACGTACGAGACAGTGG
Organism: Vespa velutina; assembly: GCF_912470025.1. Lineage (NCBI taxonomy): Eukaryota > Metazoa > Arthropoda > Insecta > Hymenoptera > Vespidae > Vespa > Vespa velutina. Next base: position 1,271,980 of record NC_062192.1, read on the forward strand.
CTCGAAGGATACAGCTGAGTCTTTTTCCTCTCTTGAAAGAGTAAAAGAGAAAGATAGATAGATAGATAGATAAAGAGAGAGAGAGAGAGAGAGAGAGAGAGAGAGAGTGAGAGAGAGAGAGAGAAAGGAGGTGGAGTTACAGCGAAACCGAAGATAACTTCTCGGCATGGGGTAGTCGTAATTATCGAGACACGAACGGTCAACGACCTCTTCAAGAGAAACGTTTTCTACTCATCTTGCTGCATCATCCTTGGTGTATCCTACTATACGCGAACGAATCCAAAAAGGAATTCCGATATGCCTACTATACTTCATTCGAATCGAATCGCATCCAATTTCAATCTACTTTTAATCCCTTATATCACATAACTTATTATAAGTTTATTATAAGGGCAAGTTAAAATTTCCCTTTTGAAAATTATCTATGTAAAATGTGCGATTTTTTTCTTTTTTCTCTTTTATCTTTTTTCTTTTTCTTTTGTACCCGAGTAAATAAATATATACGGATATATTTAATGTAAGAAGATATTTTCATGTACTTATTCTTTTTTTCTTTTCTTTTTTCTTTTTTTCCTTGTTTTAATCACAAATTTTTTGCTTACATACATACTTACGTAGATTCGCGCGAAAGAAAGAAAGAAGGATTATTATATGTGAGTGAAAAGAAGAAGAAGAAGAAGAAGAGAACAAAAAGAAAGAAAAAGAAACAAAATTAAATAAATAAATAAAATCTCATTTAAATTGAATATATTAAATATGAAAAGCCATTGGAATGTTATTTAAAATAAGGGTTAAGAGAATTTAAGGAATAAAGATTGTCCCCTTCTCTTGGATGGTTACAAGGGAATTATTTATGTTCGTCATTGAAATAACGATTATCTTCTTACGTATGGTATAGGTATGAAATTGAAAATAAAAAGAAAAAAAAAAAAAAAAAAAGGAAAAGAAAAGAAAAGAAAAGAAAGAAGAAAAGAAGAAAAGAACGAGAAGATATTAATGTTATATATGCAAAGATACGATCGTTAAAATATAAAATGGTCGTTCCTGGTTATTCGTTAGAAAGAAATTTACATGTAAGTAAAATAAGTACATATGTAGATACGTATCTACAATATATATGTATGTAGGGTAGGTAGATAGATATATTATATATATATATATATATATATATATATATATATATATATATATGGAGGTACAATATTCGTGTATACGTCTCATATATTTTCTGATATTAATTAGTTAGGTAGGTAGGTATCCGATCGTCGAAGATATTCGATCGCCATTATTTTTATCACTTTAGGGTTAAGGAATAATTTTTCTGGCAAATTTATAGAAAAATTGATTAACGGGAACGCGCCAAGAGATTTTATTTTACATTATACATATCTTATATCGAGAAGATCGTAGGATATAATAAGTATTTATATACTTACAATACTTACATACTTATTTACTTCGGATCGATGAGATTCAAGAGGACTTGTCGTCGATCAAGTCTTATCGTTATAATAAATCATCGATTGATTTTTAATATCATCACGAAAGATCTTACCTGATCTTTTAACAAAAATTTTTCTCAAAAGTGTTAACGGATTTCCGATTTTATAAAATGATCGTGTATGCGGCGCCGCCAATGAAATCGATCCCTTGTCGATCGTCAATCGTCCATCATCATCGTCGTAGTCGTCGTCGTCGTCGTCATCGTCGTCGTTATTGTCGTCGTCGAAGTGGTTTCGTACCGCACGAGAATGGATTTCGCTTAACTGGATTTTCTGCGATAAATCAGTTTAAATAAGCTCACGGCAGATCGAGGCGTGGTTAATGAAGCGTCGATACGCGGACGTGCCGATAATCGATAATATCGTTTTGCTTTCCGTGGCAGTTCACCACGTTAATCTTTTAAACATTTCCTGGTATAGCTGTAGAAGGAAAAAAAAAAAGAAGAAAAAGAAATAGAAAAAAGAATAAGAACCATTGTTGAAAAAAAGAAAAAAATATATACTAAAGACGATCGAGAAGAAAGAACAAAAGATATATATATATATAGATAAAGAAGTTAATAGTACAGTTAGTAGATCAATAAATTAGTTCTATGTACAGATTGAACAGTGATTGATCATCGTTAAACTTAATTCAATATGCTGTGCTAATTAACACGATTTAATTTATGAATATATATATATATATATTTATTTATTTATTTATTAAGTAGATAATAGTTAAGTAGATAATTAGAGATTGATCGTCATTAAACTTACTTTGATGTTGTATCAATCGTATTGATATTTACGTCAGATTAACAAATTTGATTAATGAATTTAGCAAATCTTGGTTAAAAAAAAAATACACAAAAAAAAAAAAAAGAATAAAAAGAGAACAGAAAAGGAAGATAATTATTAATCATTCTAAAAAATTTTTATCGATTAAAATTTAAAGAGCACGAATTCTCATTATTACGTTATGTAGCAACGGACGATTTAATCTGAATTAATTGAAATTATCATATCAGCTTATCAAAATGATTATTAATGATTCGAATTTAACCGTTAACTTTATAAATGTTAGTCGATAAAGATGGTAATAGCAGTTCGATTTTAAATTTCAGAATTAGTTGATCAGTTTTATCACGAGATTCGAATAAAAATTATGCTTTTATTAATAATTTTGTAGGATTAACGATAGAAATAGATATGCAAATTGGGGGATTACATAGATAGTTCCAAGAGAAATGAGTTATTAAACATTTTAAACTTTAAATGATATTCAAATGACTTTTTTTTTTCAATCGTGACTTGTTACACATTCTATCGAGCAAATCAATTTTAATCGATCGTAGAACAAAATATGCTACGTGACTCATTCGCGTTTAATCGTTTTTTTTCTTTTCTCTCTTTTTTTTTTCTCATGGAATAGACATTTATCGATATCCATTAGATATCTATTTTATTTATTAACGGTTCTAATTTAATTCTTTTAATATCTTATAAATAAACTAATCCGGATATCGTTCAAGAACTAGAATACACGATTTTGACAGATTAAAATTATTTCTTTTCTTTTCTTTTCTTTTCTTTTATTTTATTTTATTCTATTCTATTTTGTCGTGGAAGAAAGGAAAAAAAGATTATTTCCAAGAAATAAAAAATAAAAAAAAAAGAAAACATGTCATTATATGCGTTTAAATTCGTTATAAAAAAAAAAAAAAAAGAAAAAAAAAAGAAAAAAAAAAAAATATTATAGATATATACCAGACTTTGAAGGTACTAAAAGGATTAATATTGGATTCGACAAATTCTCAAAAAAAAAAAAAAAAAAAAAAAAAAAAAAAAGGGGGGGGGGGAGAAAAAAAAAGAAATAAAAAAACCTCTGAAAAGAAGTGTCTCCATCCAAAATCAATCCTTTTCTCAATAAGTTTTTCTAAACAAATGGATTACGATAATACATTTGACGATTATTATATAGAAATCGCGAAAGGAAGAGAAGAGAAGATAGAAAAGAAAAGAGAAAAAAGAAAAGGAAAGTAAAGAATAATAGAGAGAATAGTAATAAGGAACAAAGGAATGTTTTAACGTTTAGGAAATATTTTAAATAAGATATCCGTGTACCTTAGAAATGAATAAGCAAGAAGCAGCAGAAGGAGACAGACAAGCAAGTATATAGCTTGAGAACTGGTCGATCGGAGGCGTAGCCAGTCTCGTTCGTTGATTGGTCGAACTCGATGGCGTCAGCCATTGGCGGACGAGTGACGTGAGTTAGGCGTGTCGTGAGGCGGCCGTTTCAAAGCGTTTTGAGTCGTCAAATGGGAGAACCATTCGAAAGTAATAGGAAAGGGACGTTCGTGTGTTAGTGCGTCCTGTGTAAGAGACAGAGAGAGAGAGAGAGAGAGAGAGAGAGAGAGCGAGAGAAAGAGGTATGGAGAAGGAGAGAAAGAAAGGGAAAGAGATAGAGAAAAAGAGAGAGAGAGAGAGAGAGAGAGAGATACTCATTTCGACGAATGGTGGGGACAGATCGGCTCGAGTTCTCTTCCATCTCGCGGTGGCTACGAAACGAGTCTCACACACCGGTTCGCGCAGTCGCGTCGTACTCCTCGTGTCTCCTCCACACGTTTAGTTTTCTCCTCTTTCTAGAGGACGCGTCATCGAGTGATACCTATCCTCGTGCCTCGTTACCACCTCCTTTCTCCTCCCTCGCTCGGTCGCTCCTTCATCTTCTTTTTCTTTTTCTTCTCTCTCTCTCTCTCTCTCTCTCTCTTCTCCACCTCCTTCTCTTCCTTTTTCTCCTTCTCCTTTTCTACCCCTCCACTTCTATCGCTATCACATCCACCCTTTTATCACCCTTCTACTTAGTTTATTCTATCATCCTCCTCTTTTCTCTCTCTCTCTCTCTCTCTCTCTCTCTCTCTCTCTCTCTCTTGCCCTTTACTCTTCTCTTTCTTTTTATACAATTCCTTTAACTTTTTTCCTTTCTTCTCTTTTATTCTTCTTCTCGTTTTTTTTTTCTTTTCCTTTAATCCTTTTCTTTCTTTCTTTCTTTCTTTCTTTCTTTCTTTCTTCGTCCTTGGCGTCCTTCATATAGTCGACCATCGTCACAGGTGGCGCCAGATCGGTTAGTCCTTTTAGTTTGACTTAACTAAAAACGCGAGTTATTAACGCGTGAATCGTATCCTCCGGTCATTCGTTTGTCCTTCTTAATTTTTTCACCTTTTTCACTTTCCTTTCGTTTCTTTCCTTTATTCCTTTTTTTTTTTTTTATTTTTTTTTTGGTTCTTTCTCTTTCTCCTCCTTCTCCTTCCACGGCCATCCCTCACCACCCTCCTTTTTTTCCTTTCTTTCTTTTTTCTTTCATTGCTGTGTCTAATTCTGAAATGAAATAAAAAGAAAGGGAGAGAGAAGAGAGATCTTGAATCTCGCCGAAGTGGAAGCCGATCGGCAAAGTATCCGCTGGGCGGAGGTGGTGGTGGAGGAGGAGGAGGAGGAGGAGGAGGAGGAGGAGGAGGAAGAAGAGGAGGAAGAGAAAAAGAAGGAAGAAGAAATTACGAGAGTAATTCTGTCGGCTAATCAAGGTTCGTTTTTCTGATATATTAATTTCCTTTAGCTGATAGACAATGGTGATCGAACGTTCAGGATTAATATCATTTAACATAATCATTGTGGAAATTATCAAATATATATTTCACTTATCTAATTGATATTAAAATAGAGAAAATAATATAAATTTCGTTGCTTTAGAACGACGTGCATAATGATCTTTGAAATAAATACTTTATAATCCATTTTAATAATAATAATAATAATAATAATTCTTAGATATATATCGTTACTCGGTATTATTGTTTATCTTTAATAATTTATTTCGTATTACAAAGTTACAACAACGATAGACACTACGTTTGATATTATTATTGTTATTATTATTATTATTATTTTTGTTTTTGTTTCGTTCTGTTTTCTTTTTCTCTCTATTTTTTTTCCTCTCTCGTGCAAGCTCGAATTCGTTTGTCTTTTTTTTTTGTTCTTTCCTTTCTTCTTTCTTTTTTTTTTTTTTTTCTTTTTTTCTTCTCGTTTCGTTTCTCTTTCTTTCCCTTTTTCGTCGTTTAACGCACGAAGATCGATTCCTCATTTTTAGCTTTGAACGACTTGTCAGCCATAATGGATTGCCACGGTTAAAACCCGACAGGTTCCTATTACAATCGGATTTTTCCTTCCGGGCTCGCATATCTAAGTACATATCTTACTTACTTATTTATTTACTTATTTATTTATTTATTTATTTATTTATTTAGTTAGTTATCTACGTGCGTATATAAATACAACTTACGTCCTGAGCTTAATTGGATTTTATTTGTTTGAGCTTGAGTTTCTCGCGGCGAGCTTCGGCCAATCAGTTCGCAACGCTTACATACGTATTAAGTACTTACTTTACTTACTTAGTTATTTATTTATCTATCTACTTCTTAAAATCCCCGTTGGGCTTGTTCTCTTCATATTCATCTTCTTCATATTCTTCAATTGCTGCGTTTCTCGTCCTTTGTTAATCTTCAACCTTGATAACGTTCATTTGCATAAAGCTAATAATAACGAGGATCTATATAAATAAGTACTTACTTATTTACGTTGGTATTTCAACTAACGTAATAACCATTCGACGTTGATTATTATTTCCTTTCTTTTATCGACTTGTTCAATATGAACGAGATGCGATTTCATTTTCTCACATGTTAAACGTTGTAATAATCAAATACTTTTTATTGATTAATATTAATCAATTTTCTTTTTTTTTACTAATTAGTCAGTCAGTTAGTCAATCAGTTAGTCAGTCAGTTAGTTAGTTAGTTAGTTAGTTAGTTAGTTAGTTAGTTAGTTATCTTCTTGATTATTATGAAAGCAGATTAAATACAAATTAAAACATATGTATCTATGTAAGATCGAGATGATGATAATTAATATGTCGTTGAAACTTCGTTAAGACACGAAAGAATTACGATCTTAATTGCGTGTCTTTTCAAGATATATATATATATATATATAGGTTGGTACCTACCTACTTAACGACGATGGAGTCTAATTATTTTGAAAGAATGTCTTTATCGAACGATACGTCCTTTATTATTTTCTGTTCTTTTTTTTCCATTCCGATTAAAAATTTATTAAATATAATTATAATAATATCTTATAATAATATTTCTAGATAGAGCTTTATTATATCGACGAGAGAGAAACTAACGATATTATTTCTTTATCGATAATAATACGTATAATGTAAATTAATTCTATTGAAACGTAGGTCGATCCTGGCGATTGTAAATTTTTCATTAAATGCCAAAAATTCTATTGAATTCCGTCTTTTCAAGCGAAAAAAAAAATATAACAATAATCGATCCTTTATTACCAAAAAATATTTAGATATTTCCGAATTGTTCGAATGGACTTTTATTTCGCTAGCACGAAAGCGATTAGGTTAATTTGAAGCTTTTAAAATTCGGGGTAGAGACGAAATTATAATTGCAAATAAGATTGTGCGATAATATGTGGGAAGCGATGGAACGAGAGAAACATAGAGAATAAGAGAGAGAGAGAGAGAGAGAGAGAGAGAGAGAGAAATGTAGCTCTCAATTATTTCTCTCTCTCTCTCTCTCTCTCTCTCTCTTTCCCCTTCTCTCTTTTTTTATATTTTTCTTTCGAAGCAAAAGTCAGTCTCTGCCCTTCGGTGAGATTATGAGTAATGCGTTCTCCGGCACGTTCTTCACGCGTTTCTCTTTTCCTTTTTGACTCGTAGCCCCTCTTACCTCTTCTTCCTCTTCGTCGACCATCGTCGTCCTTCCTTTCCGCAGGACGCTGATAGAGAGCAGCTCTCTTCTCTTGGGCACGGTCGTCCCATTAGCGTAATGGCTCTTGCGGTATAGTCTTCGCATTTAACTCACCAAATTTCTCTCCTTTCGTCTTCGCTCGCAGTGCTAAAACAAACTTGGCTCCTTCGTGAAAAAGAAAAAAAAAAAAAAAACAAAAGCAAGAAAAGAAAGAAAGAAAGAAAGAAAGAAAAGAGGAGAAAAAAAGCCTTTACATTCTAATCTAAAACTAACATAACTATTTCGAGTTCGACGCATGGCTATTTAAAAATCTTCCTCTTATCTCTCGACACGTGTAAGTACGAATTGTTATTTAAATATTTAATTTATTTCTTAAGCACATAGTTTACGAAACGTTGCGTCAGGAATAAATTTTTCTTGTTTTCTTTTCTCTTCCTTCCTTCCTTCCTTTCTTCCTTCTTTTTCTTTTTTTTTTTTTATCTAAGTTAAATAATAATATTAGTAGTAGTAATTCTTAATCGTGACATTATTTGTAAATATCGTTGCCATCTACGTGAGATTTATTCGATTTTAATTATTTCTTTCTTTTCTATCTTTATTTTTTCTTTTTTCGCTTTTATTTTTATTGTCAACAGGTATACGGTTAATTAATACTTATGTATGTATTTTTATTTGTTGACAGTGGTTATTGGTTATACTTAATCATGACTTTCTTTTTTATACGAATAACATCTGAATAATATTTACATTTGAAAGATTTATTTTACATTAATCACATTTATTTAATATTAATCATCTTTATATACGATCATTAATGTTTATTGATATTTTATGAAGTTTTATACATTGACCATTGACCTTGACAAATTAATCGTGAGATTATTATTTAAATTTTAATTAATATTTGTTTATTTATAACGATTATTGATATTATTTCAAAAATATATAAACAAATACACACACACACACACACACACACATACATATGTCGAATTATTAATATTACAAATTTTATATTCGTTGACGTTAACGTTGTTTAAATTAATCTATTGATATATAAATGATCGATAGATATATTTGTCAATAGGATAATTAATTTAATTTTAATAAATACTTTATGACGTGGATTAATATTATGGATTATGAATTTTTATTTCTATCGTCGTTAATTGATTCGACAGATAAATTAAATCTCAAGTGGTAAAATTAATAGAAAATTTGAAAAGGATCCAATGAGATTACTTCGTAGAGTGACTGTACTTGTTCGCCGTAGTACGGTATAAGTTCTGATAGGGAGGGCAGGTTTTAATAAGAGAAGGATTGAGAGCTCCGCTCTCTCGTAGCGCTCTTAGCCACCACGAACGAATCTGTGGTGGTGGGCTCTTTCCTTCTCGCAGGACGACGAGATAGCAACAATAAATAACTTGTCCCTCTCTCTTTCTACCGGCTAAAAGCATCCTACCAGGTTGCGATCCTTGCCACCCGGTTTTCATTTGCGAATGGAACGCGACACGCGTTCTCTTTACTTTTCAACGTCTAATCTCATTTAAACGTTTATAAACGTTGAATTGTGTACAATAAGATACGATTGTCAATTCATAAAACGCGATTCTTTATTTATTTTCATCGATATTTTTAATATAATCTTTTACGTGAGATTATTTTTTTTTTTTTTTTTTTTTATATATTTTCACGTTATACAAAAGTGTTAGCGTATAGCCGACTATGAGTAAATTATAGAAAATTAATAAGAAATCTTTTCTTTTTTTTCTTTTTTTTCTTTTTTTTTTTTTTTTTTTTGATGGATATTTAAAATTTAATATTTAATTAAATCGATGGTATCAGCAATTTGATAAAGAATATAAATTCAATTTTTTTCTGTTTTTTCTGTTTTTCTTTTCCTTTTTTTTTTTTTTTTTTTTTACAATTAATTATTCATACTGCGATCATTCGCAATATCCAGTTTTTATTATACATATAATACTTATCATTGATTAATAAAATATATTGGCCGTGATGGTAAATAAAATTGTTACTTAGAAATATCGATATTTCAATTCGTTTCTATTCTAAAAAAAAAAAAAGAAAAGAAAAGAAAAGAAAAGAAAGGAAAAAAAATAAAAAAATAAATAAATAAGGTTCAGAAAAAAAAAGAAAAAAGAAAAAAAGAAAATTCGCAATGGATCTCATTCGTAAAAAGTGTCCTATCCATCTTTTTATCTATCTATCTAAAGAATGACGTTAGGTTTATCATTAAAGGTGAAATGAGTCCGAGAAAATGTTACGATATTTGCTTTTCTACGAAAAGAGTTAAAAGAAAAATTATATATACGATCAATTACGTATTCTATGAGTCACGATTAATAAAAAGGATTTCTAAAACGGAGAAAATGGAGAAAATCTTTAAATTTGCAAAATATCTAGAATTTAAATTATCCATTGTGTATTCTCGTACTTGAGTTCGTCCAATATTAGAATCATATCATCTTATTCATTCGATATTTTTATATTTTATTTGTAGATAAAAGAAAAAAGAAAAAAAATCGTGATAATAATTGAAATTTATCTATCGAACGTCGTAATAATTCGATAAGTGTTTTATTTATTATCTTCTTTTTCATTTTGAAATCTTTCGCTTGATTTCATTTGATCACAGAGAAAATCGATCTTCACATTAATCGATAATATTCATTTTCGTTAAAGATCGATGATCAAGAACGGAGAGATCAACGTGGCACTCGATCGATATCTTCTCGAGAACTATCCGACGATTGACTCTCGAAACGTTTTCTTTTATTTATTTCTTTATTTTTATTATCGTCACGAAATCACTACGAAGTCGTAAACTCGCGGAAAAAAGAAAATAAGATAAAAGAACAAAGTAAGAAAGAAAGAAAGAAAGAAAGAAAGAGAGAAGAAGAAAAAGAAGAAAAAATAATGATGTCAGAAGGTAGAAGAATCCGTCTTGGATACCCTCTTACGTAGTTTAGAGTTGTTATATTTGTTTGATAATTAGATACGTTCGATCGACGATAAAATTTATCCGATTATAATGTCATTTCTTGGAAGAATAAAAAGAAAAAGAAAGAGAGGGAGAGAGAGAGAGAGAAAGAGAGAGAGAGAGAGAGAGAGAGAGAAAGACAGAGAAATAACGATGTCATTTCAGAATGAAGATTTGTAATTGACATTTTAAGTAATTAAATTCAATAAAAACGAAATTTAAATTACAGTAATTATCTACAGATACGTTGGTATTATTTATAATTTAAAGAGATACGTACTACTTACGTACACACATTCAAAGACGTTTTGTATTTGTGAATGTATCGACAAGTTTTATTACATGAAACTCGGATGTTTCATCGATATCATTAAATTATTCGACATATTATCGTGAGTTCTTTTTTCTTTCTTTCTTTCTTTTTTTCTCCTCTTCTTCTTCTTCTTCTTCTTCTTCTTCTTCTTCTTCTTCTTCTTCTTCTTCTTCTTCTTCTTCTTCTTCTTCTTCAATTCCAACCCAACCCTTTATATCCTTCTAATTTTCTGATTTAATTTATACGATTAAATTAATTCCAATTAATTCTTTTAAATTGAATTAATAAATTATTATGAAATTAATAAATCGTATTTTAATTGTATGCATTTTTTCAAAAGATAAAACTATTTCGATATAGCCGTATATAATAATAATATTTTTGATAGATGCAAATTTCACTGACGTGACGCACTTTCGAGAATTTCGTAAGATTTGAAAAAAATGCAAAATGAATGTAATACCAAAACAGTGTTAATATTAAATTAATCTGTAATCGTAATCAATGAGAATCAAGTTGAATAATTAATAAATTATAATAATCATTAAATTGCATGTAAAAGAAGTGTGTGGAAATTTTCTCTTTTTTTTTTTTTTTGGTTTTTTTTTTTTTTTTTTTTTTTGAAAATAATAAAATTATTCTTTCCGAACGGGCAACTTTTTATGATCGAACGAACGAAAAATGCACAAAGACGACAACGACGATGACGAAGAGATGCATTTTGAAGGTAATAAAAGTTTTATAACTACTTCAGACCGCCCTGTTATTTTGTTGGGGGTGATAGTATTCTTCACTCTGACTATCTTTTCAACTTGATTTTCTCTCTCTCTCTCTCTCTCTTTTTCACTCACTCTCGTTCAGTTTCTCTCTTAGCATTTTGTTTTATTCTTTTTTTCTGATACCGGTCTAAGTCTAAAGTACACGTTAACTACCGCCTATCGATAACTGCCATTTACCTAACTGCATCACTTCCGGTTTCTAACTACCGTTTAGGAGTTTATGGGTCGCTTCTAACCTTCGTTCACCTTTTCGATATCCAATCAAAGAGGGATGAGTGCTTACTTAGGACAGATTAATCCAATCTAAAGATATTTATATGAATTTATATATATATATATATATAATATAATATAATATAATATAACATTTAGGTATCTATGTATATATGTGCGTCTCGGTCTGTCTGTCTATCTATTTGTATATATGTATATATATATGTGTGTGTGTGTGTGTGTGTGTGTGTGTGTAAGAAAGAGAGAGATTTAACGTTGTAGAAATGAAATGAAATGAATTCAATAATTCAATTTATATATACATCTATAAAAATCTATTATTTAAATCATTAATTTGTAAATCAATCGTCGAGTTAAAATTTCCAAACTAGAATTATTAATAAGAAATATAACAAATGTATACGATAAATGGCTATATATATATATATATACATATACATATGTATGTATGTTGAAATTATGTAAATTTATTGATAAAAGTACTAGGTATATAAATCAGGATGCAAATAAATCTACATACATGTCTTATTAGTTATATCGATATCAAATAGATATTTCTTATTACATGCAAATATTTTAATAGTTTATCATACATATAGAATATGTATAAGTATTTGATTTAATTTAATAAATTTTCTATGAAAAAATATTTAAAAACTTCAACATTACGAAATTTAAATACTGTCGTACAGATAACAGTAAATATGTATATTTTTATATATATATATATATATATATATATATATATATATATCGGTCAATCATGGAAATAAATTGTTTCATATTTAAATTAATGCACGAACAAACGATCGTGACAATATTTTACAGACTTAGTTCGTTCTCACATTGCAGTAAACCTCTAAATGTTTGATTAGAAAATCAAATAGAAAATATTATCTATGTATATAAATATATCCAAGTCAAAGAATTAGTAAATATATATATATATATATATATATATATATATATATATATACGTAATGTATTATGTATAAACATCGCTAGAAAAATAATGTCTGAGACATCGAACTATGTGATATTTTACATCGCTTTAAATATTCTATTATCTTTCTCCAATATCTATTTATTTTTCTTTGAACTAGACAGAACGTCACAAAGAGAGAGAAAGAGAGAGAGAGAGAAAGAGAGAGAGAGAGAGAGAGAGAGAGAGAGAGAGAGAGAGAGATAAAGAATATTAGAAAGATAATTGCCATTATCGTTTACGCTCGAGTTCGTGAGTATTAGTATTAGTATTAGTATTAGTATTAGTATTAGTATTAGTATTAGTATTAGTATTAGTGTTAGTATTAGTATTAGTAGTAGTAGTAGTAGTAGTAGTAGTAGTAGTAGTAGTAGTAGTAGTAATAGTAGTAGTAGTAGTAGTAGTAGTAGTAATAAAAGTTACAACTGGATCGTATATAATAACAGTAAAATGTAGTATTAATAATATAGTAAAATGTGTAAAGGAAAAAAAAAAGAAAAAAGAAAAAAGTCAAAGAAAAGAAATAAAAAGAATGAAAGAAAAATGAAAAAGATCAATAAGAATCAATGTGTATTGGTGTGATCGTTCGAGCATGGAAAAGCTTGAGCTCGATTCGGTCTTGGTTAAATGCACGTGAATTATTTACTTATTCTCTCTCTCTCTCTCTCTCTCTCTCTCTTTCTCTCTCTCTATCTTTCTGTTAATAATAAATTAACATCGTACTTGATATCTCATGTGTACAACTATCTATGTATCTATGGTTATGTGCGCGCGTTTCTGTTAAATGTGTGTTAGAAGAGCAGTCACTTTTCAAAATAGACTTTTCAAAGTGCCCACGGGCAAATTTAAGAGACATTTCGATAGATATACTTGACCGATTAGTTGGAATTCTGTATGGAAAATATCGTCGTACGTCCTAATTATTCGATATAAAATAAGAAAAAAAAAAAAAAAAAAAAGAAAATAGATAAATAGATAAAGAGAGAGGGAGAGAGAAAGAGATATTTACTTGCGTCCTCGAAACTTTAAGTTACTAACTCATAGAGTAGAAGAAAAAAAAAAAGAACAAATAGGAAAGAAAGAAAAAATAAGTATCGTGGAACTTATAACCGAGGAGAAACAACTTTTCGAGAGCGGATCAAATCGATGAATATTACTTCGATTAGAAAAAGCCGATTCAATTTCGAATATCGATCTTTAATGTCTTATGCTATGTATCTATTTATCTATCTATGTATATATGTATGTATCTATTAGATAAGTAGTAGATACTTACACATGGTTGTCATTTCATGAAAAAGTTTATTTGCCTTGCGTAATGCCTAGTTTGTGATATTAAATCCCTCTCGCTATACATACATACATATATATATATATATATATATATATATATATATATATATACATATATATATATATATATATTCACATCCATACGTAACTATGTGGTTAAAATATTGCTTATTATTTTAGAAAGATTTAACAGTTTGTTTAAAAAGAGAGAGAAAAAAAAAGCAAGAAAAAAAAATATTGGATTCATCCAAATATACTCTAGGAACGATCTCTAATAAATCAATCCCCAATTAATTAAATTAATTAAAGATTCCCTACTAGATAAACAAATTGATAATTGATTTGAGTTGAGATAAAGGAACAAAAAAAAAAAGAAACAAAATTAAAAGCAACGCAATCCTTCGCATACCTTCGTCAATCAATTATATTATCGTTGGTAAGGAAAAAAAAAAAAAAAAAAAAAAAAAATTAAAATAATAATTATAGAATTGATTTGGAGAATTGTTTGCGCACATTATTTTTCTCCTTTTTTTTTTTTTTTTTACACATAATTATAAAATTACTCAAACAATCGATAGATATTATATCGGATAATAAATGCGATTATTAAAAAAAAAAAAAAAAAAAAAAAAAAAAACAAGGAAAAAAAAAGAAAATAAAGAAATACTTCTTTGACAATTTACTTTCTTTCTCTTTTTGTCTTCTTTTTTTTTTTCCTTTTTAGCGCTCAATTAAGTATCGCCACGTCTCAATAAATATCATTATGATTTGTTAACGTCATAAAATCTGTCACGTACGATGCCACGTGATTATTTACTTATTCGTGAAAAAAAGAAAAAGAAAAAAAGGAAAAAGAAAAAAAAAAGAGGAGGGAAAACTCGTAGATATATAAAATGAGAAGTTAAGGATGAAAAAAGAAGCAGAAGAAGTAGAAGAAGAAGAAAAAGTAGATGGGGAAGACGAAGAAGAAAGAGAGAGAGAAAAAAAAAAGAAATATTACGGAGGGCACAGTCTCTTTCTCCCGCGCTAATCTCGCGTGTAAATTTATTCCAAATGGCAAGAGGCGAGCGAACGGTGCACGCGAGATAGGAAAATACTCTCGTTCAATCTCGTCGAGCATATTAATTATATATATATATATATGTGTGTGTGTGTGTGCGTATTTGTTTGTGTGCCACCTTCTTTTTCGCGGCTGGCCTCTAATAGTGCGTTAAACTGGTAACGCGTAAATATATAATCTCCTGAATATGTGATGTCCAAACTTTTGCGTTCTTGTCTCTTGTAGAAAAAGGAAAGGTGTTTTATGTTACGTAAAAGAAGAGAGAAAAAAAAAAAAGAAGAAGAAGAAAAAATTTATCAAATATATTATGAAACAAATAAATATGAAGATCAATTAAAACTCAAAGAAGATTTTGCCTCTTCCTTCTTTCTTTCTTTCTTTCTTTTCCCTTTTTCTTTTTCTCTTCTTTCCAAGATTATAAATATTCTTTACGGAAAATTAATTAATCGATAAATATAAAAAAATTGAAAGTACGTTTAATGATTTAACAAATCGTAATAAATCTGTCTAATGATTTTTTATATTTAAGCAAAAGTATGATAAGCAAAATAATTATAATAAAACAAAAAAAAAAAAAAAAAAAAAAAACAAAAAGAAAAAAATCCCCGATTAAAGTGAAAAGAGAAAAAAAAAAATTTAATACTATCGTTCTTTTTTTCTTTTGTTTTTGTTTTTTTCTTTGCCTTTTAATATATTCTTTTCTCTTCCATTCTTTTCCTTGTTTTACTTTAGCGACGATCTCGAGTGATAAACGAAAAAAAGAAAAAAAAAAAAAAAGAGAAAACAAGAAAAAAAAGAAAAAAAAAGAGAAAAAAGGAAAAAAAAAAAGAAAGGAAGAAAACATTGCATTATCTGCCAGGTCAGATGTTAATTTTATAAGACTAAAAACGAACAACGAGATATTATAAATATAAATTCAAAGATTGTATTGGGTAAAATAAAGATGTACCTACATACATACACACATATATATATATATATATATATATATATATATATATATAATAATAATCGATAAGGATAGATTATCAAGTTACAAATAGTCGGACAGACGAGAATGGACGATAAAGAACGCGGAGAGAAACGATGAGAGAAGTAACTACAGGCTTCTTTTATCTCGTTCGTTGATAGTAACGGTCTCGTGCGCGCATACGCGCGTGCAAGAGAGAGAAAGAAAGAGAGAGAGAGATAGAGTGTGTTCATGGTAGTAGTTGTAATAGTAGTAGTACGTAAAGTAGTTGTAGAATCGTCAGGTGCGGAAAAACTCGACGAGGACATGCGGGTCGTATCTTTCGTACGTTTGTTAGATACCAACGTATAAAATGGTACTTACCTACCTACCTTCCTACCTACCTACCTACCTACCAACCTACCTACCTACCTACCTACCTACCTACCTACCTACCTACCTACCTACCGACCTGCCTGCCTGCCTGCTTACAGTCTACACTTGGAATACTCAATTATTATATACCTACTGCTCCCTTGTACCCCTATTTCCAGCTAATTAATAGCGTGAATTTGTGCTAATGGCTGTAAAGCACCTTGAGCCCGCAACACGACGACGAGAAGAAAGAAAGGAAGAGAGAGAAAAAAAAGAAAGAAAGACAGACAGATGGACAGACATACAGACAGACAGAGAAAGGATGATAAGAGGAAGAAAGAGTGAGAGAGAGAGAGAGAGAGAGAGAGGGGGAGGGGAGGGAAAGGAAGAGTGACTGAATGATGTGTCATTAAAGAAATTATTATAATTAAAAAGAAAATAGATATAAGATAAAATAGAAATGTTAATAATTCGATGTATATTTAAATATATTTATTCGAGTATGGGAAAATTGTTGAAAATAACGTTACAATAATTATTATAATGTTTTACATTTCTATTCAACTCGGAGAAAAAGGAGAGAAATAGAGAGAGAGAGAGAGAGAGAGAGAGAGAGAAAATAAGGAAAAAGTAAAAAAAAAAATCGGACTTCGATTTAATTTGTTCGTAGGACGAAATGTTCTCTTCCAAATGCAACTTGAAATTCTAGAAATGTATCGTTAAGATAGATAACGGCACGCCTGATAAAATGAAAAAAATCCTAGCCGAGAAATCTATAATTTCCTCGTCTTGCTTCTAATTACCTTCTAAGAGTTATATATATATATATATATATATATATATATATATATATATTCAACATTGGAAATGCCATATCCGTAACATCGAGAGTGTATTAAAGATAATTAAATAAATTGATGCAATCACGGTAATGAGAGTGTAACATTGTAACGCGGTAAACATTATCTATCCACGCAAAACGATTTCCGTGTAATATTAAAACGTTTTAACCGAAGATCGAAATTTTCTCTTTCATATCAAAGTTTAAATGTTAACACCTCTTCCTAGATCATTATTATTTTTATTAATATTTTATCTTGCGGAATTAATAACTAAATAAAATCAATCTCCATAAATATATTAATCGAGATAAATGTTTATAATTAATCGATATTACTTTTTTTCCTCTTTTCTTTCTTCGTTTTTTATTTGTTATCTCTTTTTCTTCTTTTTCTTTTTCTTTCCCTTTTTCCATAATCGATCGATTATCACCGTCGAATTATATGTCCCATCGAAATGGGACTGAGTAAAAAGAAAAAAAAAAATATATATATATATATATATATACATAACAAATATATAATATATAAAAAAGAAAAAAGAAAAGAAAAACATTGCCCTCTCTCTCTCCCTCTCTCTCTCTCTCTCTCTCTCTCTCTCTCTCTCTCTCTCTCTCTCTCTTTCTCTTTCTTCTTTGCTCGCTTTCGTCGCTTTAGTGATAGAAACGCAAAGCTCGCACACATTACAACGTAGATATAATTAAATGAGTACTCACGGCGTTGCACGAGATTCAAAGTGGAACGTGTCATGTAATTATGCGAGTCGCTCTACGAGTGCCGAGTTGTTTCCCGCACCAGCACTCGCGCTAACTATAAAACTCCCGTCACGACATTGTACAGTTATGGCATTAGCTAAACGCCCGCCGTCAATTAATGATAATGACGATATACCGTACCGTCATATCTTTGTCGACCCGTTTGTCTCTTTTACCCCCATTTTCTCTCTCTCTCTCTCTCTCTCTCTTGTTCACTTTCTTGATCTCTCTTTATCGACCCCTTTTTTGTATATTATATCGTCGAACTTTGAAACACGAATATAACGTTAACGAAATTATTAGAAATGATATCTTCAATTTGACTGATATGCAAATGTTCGTTTAAAGAAAAGAAAAAGAGCAAAAAAAGAAATGCCTAAACGATTTTCGAATTTATTGCGATCGCTTAACTTTGAATAATTTCGATCGAAGTAAATGCAAACATTGAGTGTATCGCGAAAAAAAAGAAAGAATAAGAATTAAACGAAGATATTTTTTCATGGACCATTCATTATCTCTCACCAGAAAGATTTATATATATATATATATAATATAATATATTATTGACGAATAAGATCGATCGGTTTTGTTGTTTTTTAATCTTTCTTTAGAATATATATATATATATATATATATATATATATAT
This sequence comes from Vespa velutina, assembly GCF_912470025.1. Taxonomy (NCBI): domain Eukaryota; kingdom Metazoa; phylum Arthropoda; class Insecta; order Hymenoptera; family Vespidae; genus Vespa; species Vespa velutina. The sequence continues at coordinate 1,290,515 of NC_062192.1, forward strand.
ATATATATATATATATATATATCCACTTTTTTACGCTTTAATCTTTCTCAAAGTAAGTATAATTAATTGGATTTTTTTTTTTTTTTTTTTTTTAATATAATAATATAGCATACCTAAGTAGACGATCGTAGTAACCAATCAGCACCGTCCAAATGCATAGAGGAAAAAGAGATGAGGGTGGGGAAAAGGGGGGCTTATGATTTGCAAAAGAAATGCTCGTTTAAATCGTCTTCGTTAAAGTAACAACTAGTCTGGCTACTCTACTACGTTAATCCATTGCAATAGAGAAAGAGAGAGAGAGAGAGAGAGAAAATAAGAAGGAAAAGGAGGAAACAAAACCATCGAATGGCGTTGCTTCGCGACAAATTGCTTTATGGCATCGGTCGTCGGCGTCGATTGGCGTGTCGTAAATTTCCATGTCGTAAAGTCACGTTATTTAGGGCCCCAATTAATTTCAACTCCGGTAAAACGAGTCTCGTAGAGAATTTTCCGAAGGACGGCCCGAGGCACACATTTACCCATATCATATCCTTTTAAATCCTCTCTCTCATTCTCTCTCTCTCTCTCTTCCTCTCTCTTTGAATCCCTGGTATATATATATATATATATATATTCTTATATAAATAAGGAATGCGTTTCGTTCATCGAGTTATTGTCGCCAATATTGAGAACAAGATCATTCAATGTAACACTATCTCACAAATTTGTCAATCTATGTACTTGTAGAAAACATGTACGTAAATACTTGTTTACTTACTTACTTACTTACTTACTTATTTATTTTTCAACTTGCATCCTCGAAAATCATAACGAAATCTGAAGGATATTTGTTCTCGATTTTTTTTTCATTTTTTCTTTTCTTTTTTTTTTTTTTTCCTTTTTTACAATTAACAACGAGATCCTTAATAACGTGTCAATCATCTTGACAAATTATTTTTTTCCCCCCTCATTTTTCGATTATCCTTATTTCCTTTGTTCGCCAATTCCTCTTTCAATCTCTCTTTTATTTGCGATTTCTTTTTTCTTCTTTTCTTTTTTTTCTTTCCTTTTTTTTTTTTTTCCTTTTCAATTCAACAAACATTCGTTGAATTTAAAACGAAACGTACGTACGTACGTATTTGTTCACGTCGTATCGAAATTTAATTATTCCTTTCTCTCCCCCCTCCACTCCCTCTCTCTCTCTCTCTCTCTCTCTTGTCTCTCATACGAGTATATATAGTAACAGTAAAATGAAGTAACAGAGGAGTTAATGTTAATTCGCTATAAGCGTACGTATTTGTAAGTGGTTTCCCAAAAAGTCTGACTACGAGACAGCTGATATGGAGTGGTAGTGGAAGGAGGGTAGGGGGGTAGGAGGAAGAGAAGGAGGGAAGTAAGGTGGAACAGAGTGAGAAAGGGGGATAAGGGAGGGTCAAAAGAAGCGCATGAGCCAGGGGTTGTCATTAACTGGGAGCTCTCTTGAGAGATAACCACTACCTGCCACTACGCCGGCTCTCATTTTCCTCTCTCTCTCTCTCTCTCTCTCTCTCTCTCGTTCTCTCTCTCTCTCTCTCTCTCTCTCTCACTCTTTCTCCTTCTTTCCGTTCGCAAGGCACTCGCCCTCGACTCGTTACAAAAAGCACGTGAGCTGCTCGCCGCTCCTGGCTATTTATTCCCGAATGGTGCATATCACTTTTCGTAATGAGCATCGCGAAATTAAAAGTATACCCTACGGCGCCGAATCCAGCACGCATGCGAACCCTATCTCTCCCTCTGACTATCTCTCTCTCTCTCTCTCGCTTTTTCTCTCTCTCTCTCTCTCACTCGCTTTTTCTCTCTCTCTTTCTCTCTCTCTCTCTCTCTCTCTCTCTCTCACTCTCCTTATTTTCAGATCAATCCTACCACCAAATCGCTAGAGATATTACCACAGGTGAACTTATTCACCCACGCGATTATGATACCGTCGTTCTCTTCAATTTTGTCTTTTTTCTTTTTTACTGTTAAAAATCCTAACGTAGAAACGAAATTACGTGGTGAAATGGGGAGGGGTGGTAGACGGTAGGGAACGATTAAACGAAAGGGTTATTAAATATCCCTAGATACATTTAGCGATGGAAAATAAATAATATTAAGTAATGTTTCGCAATTAGTTTTTTTGTTTCCTTTTTGCTTGTTTTTGTTTCCTTTTTTTTTTTTTTCTTTTCTTTACTTTTTCCTTCGTCCATCGGATAAATCGATACGATAAAACGTATACTAAGTTTTTTTTCTACGATACGTTTACTTATCGTTTATATTATTTTAATTTCCATCCATTTAAATCCTAAACGATTATTATTTTTTGCGAAACATGTAAATTAATTTTTCCATAAATAATGCATACTCTCTTAAAGCTGTTAATAATGATAATAATAATAATAATAATAATAATAATAATAATAATAATAATAATAATAATAATAATAATAATAATAATAATAATAACAATAAACACAATTGGACGTTTCAACGTAATCGAAATAAAAATTATTTATCTCCGGATGATGTCACGTTGTTATAATAAAAATAAATTTCGCAGACTTTCCTTGCACGAATCGATTCAAAGTATTATCATTTTATCGGTCATTGATAATATATTAATAATAATAACAATAATATATAATCACGACGTACGAATATAGATTTTATTATTTTTTTTCTGTAAAAACGTCGCGTGTACAAAAAAGTTTGTGGGGAGACGCTGCTGCTCCCATCCGCCCGCTTCTCCTTTTCTCTCTCTCTCTCTCTCTCTCTCTCTCTCTCTCACCCCTCCTCTCTCTCCCTCCTTTCTTCTGTCTATCATCTTTTTCTTATCACAAAAAAAACTCTTCGAAATCAAAATATTCCCGTCGGTTGCAATTTGATTTTATTAAAAAGTATGACAACGGTGGGAGTCGAACCCACGCCCTTTCGGACTGGTGCCTAAAACCAGCGCCTTAGACCGCTCGGCCACGCTGCCTCTTGTTTAGAAATTGAATTAGATCGATTCATGAGAAAGTTTCATTGAAATTATAAAACAAAATGAAAGAGAGAGAGAGAGAGAGAGAGAGAGAGAGAGAGAAAGAAGAAGAAAGAAAAAGAAGATCTTTATAAAAGTAACTCGCTCATGAGATAAAACAAATGTCACGGATAAGGCGATTTCTAATGTCGATCGAAGTACATCAACATCGGAGAGTAATAAATTACGTTTTATCGTGATTGCTCTTACAAAGGTCAAAGTTCATATTCCTCAATGATGTAGTCTAAGAAGATCCTATGTTTTTCTTCCGTAATTAACATTTCGATCGTGATCATTAAGACGTTCTTCTACTTCTTCTTCTTCTTCCTCTTCGTTCAACTTTTGATATTATTATTATTATTTTTTTTTTGTTCATTTTTTTTTTATTCTTTTGCATATCTTCCACTCACATTTACATGGGATTTCTAATTTGTATATATTATATATATATATATATAATATATAATATAAAATATATTAATTTATTATACGTAGATAATAAAGATAGTGGCGATAGAGGAATTAAATTTTCGCGTAGTTAATTAAACCGAAACATGCGATATATATATATGTGTGTGTGTGTCCTTTCTCGTACAGGTGTTTTCATAAACTACAAAATATCTTCAAAACCGGTAGTTGGAAGTACTTACCATATTCTTGCATCCTTCTTCGTTTAAAATATTTTTTTCTATTTAATCACTTACACTTCGAATTATTTATTCGATTTGAAATAGTACTTTTTTTCCATCAGATATATATATATATATATATATATATATATATATATATGTACATATATGTGTCAGATATGTATATATATATATATATAATACATATGTGCAAAAGTGAATAGATATATTTATAATAACGCTAGCCGCGAGTTTAATTTACATAATTAATGAATGATGTAACATATACATACTTGTATACTATGTATATTTGTGTCTCTCTGTGTATGCATGTGTGTGTGTGTGTGTGTGTGTGTGTGTGTGTGTGTGTTTATGTGCACGTGCATATCAGACGATAGAAATAAAACCGGATCATAGCCTTTATGTTACAAGAGTCAGGCCTATCTAGACGTTTAATTAAAGATCGTGGAAAATAATCGACGTAACTTATTGGGACACGTGCGCTTAGGGAATTTGATATTTTATGATTAAGGAATAAAAAAAAAAAAAACAAAAAAAACAAAAAAAAAAACAAAAAAAAAAGAAAAAGAAAAGCAGAAGAAAAAAAAAGAGGAAGAAAGAATGTAAAATAGAAAGAATAAATTAAAAAAGAAGACAAAAAAAAGAAAATGAAAAAGAAAAAAAAAGAAATAAACGATCACGTTATTATTATACGGGAATACGAATGAATATTTTATTTACATAGGCTTCTGGGATATTAAATATCCAATAATGAATTTTGACTTTCAATAACGTTCAATTTATTGCATATAAACAAATATAAATATTACATATTTTAAATGAAAGAACGATATCAAGATCGAGATCGAGATCGATATTATCATTCTTCACGATCCATTAACACGATCTCAATGATCTTTATTTTAACGATACGATCTACTAACGGAAAGATTCGTTGAAACCATAAATTTTAATCCTAACATATCGTTTCTACGTTATTACCAATATGATATTACCAATGCTAATGTTACTAACGTTTCCTAAAAAAAAAAAAGGAGAAACTAAAGTGAATATTTATTCGTATAGAATGTTGCAATCGATGAGAGAAAGAGAGAAAGATTCGTGGCAATTCGCACATGCTTGTATATACGGACTATCGTCGTTAAACGCATTAGTTTATGAAGTCGTTATCAGAAAGATGCAGACAGAGAAAGAGACAGAAAGAAAGAGAGAGAGAGAGAGAGAGAGCGAGAGAGAGAGAGAGAGAGAGAGAAAAGCTTTATCCGATCTTTAATCTCGACTATAGTAGAAGGAATAAAGTGGGTGGATGGTTCTCAATTTTTTTATCTCTTTCTCTTTCTACTCATTTCTATGTATTTCATCTCTCTCTCTCTCTCTCTCTCTCTCTCTCTATATATATATATATATATATATATATATATATATATATATATCTAGCTAATCCTGCTAACGACGATGTTAAACATTTACCTCTATTAATAGTAAGCATATTGCAAAGCTATCATTTTACGCTTTTTTAACTCATAAATAATTTATTTACTTTCTCACATTCTTACTCTCACTCTCTCTCTCTCTCTCTCTCTCTCTCTCTCTCTTCCTCTCGTTCTTCCCTTGTCCTTCTCGTGCGCGTTAATTTTTTTTTCCTTCGTGTTTCCCTTTTGTTGTTTTTTTTTTGTTTTTTTATTTTGTCTTTTCTTTTGAATCCTTCCAGCAGTAACGTCAAAACGAAGAAATCTCATCTTAATCAACGTAATCATCTCTCATAAAATCGAGCTATTCAATGAGCATACTTTACTTACATCTTTATATCTCCTCTATCTCTATATCTTTATGTCTCTCTCTTTATCCTCTTCCTTTCATTGGATCATTTATCAAGTAATAATAAAATACATGCATTCCTATGTACATGTGTACGTGCATACATACGTAGATACATACATTGGGGTTGTTTTGTCGATAAATACATACATACATATATCTATATATATATATATATATATATATATATATATACATATATATATGTATATATATATGTATAAGTCTTTCGTGACAAGCGTCGATTATTTTATACGAATAGAGCTAAAGTACTTACTTATCTCTTACGGACTTAACTTCCGATACAAACCACCTATGGGATTTCTAACGATATAAATAATCCTCGATGTTAGGTACTCCAAACGGCTGTCGTGAGTCATTTCTACCGATGGATAAATAGAAATATCATTATGCGCATGTATACTACTTATTTATATATACATACGTTTTCATTTTCCAATAGGGAAAACGGGACAATTCATTTCTCTTTTCGCGATCTATCTGACAACGAAACGTACAAACGAACGAACGAACGAACGAACGAAAGAACAAACTCGCTTACACCAGCATAAACTTTCATTTCTTTTCCTTTATCTTTCTCTTTCTTTATCCTATCTTTTCTTTACTTTCCTTTTCTCTAAAAGAATAAACAATTTCGCAAGTAAGAGGAAAAAACAAACAAAAGCATATTCATCTTTCGGTCTATCCGACAATTTTGATCGTAGTTATTTACGTGTGTGTAATATCTTCTCCTTTCTTTTCTTTAAGAAGAAACAAAAAAGAAAAAAATAAGGAAAAGAAGAAAAAGTAAAATTTAAAAATAAAATTTAATACTTAAGAATAAACGATCACCCAACAAATACCATCGTGTGACCGAACTCAAGACATAGATACGAATCGATAGAGTTTGAAAAGTATAGAGATAGAAAACGAACGAAACGAAAGAAAGAAAGAAAGAAAGAAAGAAAGAAAGAGAGAGAGAGAGAGAGAAAGAGAGAGAGAGAATTAAATAGCAAAAGGATAAAATAAAAATGGCACGTACTCGTTTCTCTAAGTTTTATCGACCGGTCTTTTATCCATGAAAACGTACGGGACGTCTTCATCAAGGATAGCTAACCAATGGTGAGGCGAGTTTATGATAGTTGAAAAAAAAAAAACTACTGCCAACTCGTTTAAGCGAAGACAGGAAGAGAAGAGAGATCGATGTAACGTTAAAAGAAAGAAAGAAAGAAAGAAAGAAAGAAAGAAAGAAAGAAAGATAGACAGACAGACGAACAGAAAGACAGACAGAGACAGAAACAAACAGAAACAAACAGAAACAAACATAGAGAGAGAGAGAGAGAGAGAGGATAGAAAAAGTGGTGGGGAGCTGATGTGAAGAACGTATGAGTGTAACAGAGAAAGAAAGAGAGAAAGACAGAGAGAGAGAGAGAGAGAGAGAGAGAGAGAAAGAAAGAGAGAAGGGAGAGGAGAAAGAGGACATTAAAAGGACGAAGGAGAGTAACGAAAAAAGAGTATCTTAGGAAGGAAGAAGGCAACTAAGAAGATAGGACGTGGCTGGAAAGCACTTAATGCCACCTGTATAAAGTCACGAGATCGTCCCTCTCTTATAACACCCTCTCCCATCTCACCTCTCCCAACCTATCCAACAATCTTTCCCTTCCTCCATTCCACCATTTCTTCCCCCCTTTTCATCTTTCTTCTCTTCGCCCAGCAGGGGAACAATTACCAGGACAAAACGTGGCCGATCTCAAAGTGGAAATCGAAGTTCTCGAAGAAGTGGCGCAGAACAGCGCCAGCCAGGGCCGTTGGCAAGTACTCTCGAGGCCCGGCACGTCGTTGAAATTCTAACGAGGGACTCCGCGTAACAGTCCAGTCGAGTTGCCTAGTTTTACTCTTTATCTATCTCTTTTCTTTTTCTTTTCTTTCTTCTTTATCGGCCTATATGTCTATCTCTATTTCTATTTCTTCCTATCTCTCTATCTCCATCTCTCTCCTTTTCGTTCTCG
>NC_062192.1:1300504-1310504 GCF_912470025.1 Vespa velutina
TTCGACGAGTTGGCTCAGAATTCGCTAATTACCCTTGTGACTCGGCAATTAACGGCGCACGTTCGAATCCAAGTCAAGCAGGCAGGCAGGCAGACAAGCAGGCCGGCAGTCAGGCAGGCAGGCAAGCAAGCAAGCAAGCAAGCAGGCAGGCAGGCAGGCAGGCAGGCAGGCAGGAAGGCAAGCAACAAGCAGGCAGGAAGGCAAGCAACAAGCAAGCAAGGAAGCAAACAGGCAAGCAAGCAAGCACCCTTCCGGGAACGTGATTGGTCGATGCGAAGAAACACGGGATAGCAATCCGTCGAGAAGACGCATTCTCCTGTCTAATCCATTTAACATAAAACCAAACTCCTTCAGCCTCTATATCTTTTACTACATAAATACATACATACATACATACATACATATATCTATCTATCTATCTATCTATCTGTCTATCTTATCTTTTCTTTTCATATCTCGTTCTACTCTATTGCTGTTACTTCTCATTTACTGTCGTTGTTACTGTTGCTATTGCTGCTGTTGATCTCGTTGATCTTTCTGATCTTGCTCTTGCTAGCTCTTTCCCCTTTCTTCTTTTTATTATTTTATTTTATTTCTTCTTCTTCTTCTCCTTCTTTCTCTCATCATCATTCCCCTCGTCATCGTTCCTTTCTTATGCGATGGAATTCGCTCGCGACGAGTCAATTCTCTGTAAGCAACGTTCCGAACCAGGAACGAACGATCTCGACTCTCCCCTCCTCCCCCCCTCTACCCCTCCCCCCCTTCTACCCCCCCCCCCCCCCCCCGACATACCGCCCCATAGGTGGCCCCGCTAAATTCTACGAGCCATTCCAGAGGAAGGAATAGACATGTTTTCTCCTCGTTTACTTTCAAATAAATACAAATCATCTTTTAGCTTGGCCGTGACACCGACAACTTTATTTAAGGATAATATAATAAAATTATCAAAGATCAAAGATCATTATGCTATTCGTTATTCTTTCTCTCAATTACGAAAGAATTCGCAAAAATTATTCTTTCTTATCCCACGTCTAACCTCCTATTACCTACTTCTCTGATCGACAATTAATTATTTCATATTTGTCCTACTTATCTATTATCAGAAAGATTATTAATTATCTATGGAATTTTTTTCCTTTTTGTTTCCTTATTTAACATTTAGAAAAGAAACAAGGTTCACGAACTTTGAGAGTAATTTCGTTTCTTCCTTTTTTCTTTTCTTCTTTTCTTTTTTTTTCTTTGCAAACTTTTTATCTGTCATCCACTAACAGATAATGTTAATATTTTTTACGAATACACATATATATATATATATATATATATATATGTACGTGATAAATTAAGTCATAAATTAAATCCTCTTTTTATTTCGTCGTGACTCGAAGAATTTTGTAGACTCGTCATGATAGGATTATCGAAGATTAATTCGATAATAGTTCGTTATTTCTCGCGATTCAAAAGAATTTTGCAAATTCGTACTTATTATTTCCCTTCATGCCCTGCCCCCGTCCCTCCCCACCCCCCCTTCCCATCACCACAAATCAAGTAATTATTCTACAATTTTGTTTCATTGTCTGAACGTCAAAAAAAAAAAAAAATGTTTAATTGTCCATAATGTATTATTTATTATCTACGATTATTTTTTTCTTCTTTATTTTATTTTTTTTTTTCCCCCTTATTTAATATATTCAAAAGCAAAAAGATTGACGAATGATTTTCCTTCAAAATCTTTTTTATCTAATATACTAATAAATATTTGAAATATATTAATAATAAATAATTTTAATATTTTTTTTTTATGAACGAACGAATGAACGAACGAACGAACGAACGAACGAACGAACGAATGAACGAACAAACGAACATGCATACACATAAACGCATGTACATATATATTAAAGTAATCGTGTTTAAGAAAAAGACCAATCGATTCATAACAATGAAGGTTAGCAAGCATTTATTTTGCCATTTAACTTTTAAATATTACGCATAATTTCAAGTACGCTCGTTTTACTAACAATGTATCAATCATCGATAAGTTAAAACATTCGTGTATTATATTACGCTAAAGGTAAGATAGTTTAACGAGCGACTAATTTTCACTAAATTGCTTCATTAACTTCCACTCGGCCATTTTCCGTAAATGTTCATTATGTAACATTTCTTGGCCTTTTCTCTCTCCCTCTCTCTCTTTTTCTCTTTGTTCTTTTTTTTTTATCAAAATCGTCCATTATGACAGAAAGAAAGAGGGACAATAATTAACGAAACGGTAGATATGATAATAAGGCGTAGTTGCGCGTTTATAAGTTTACAAGCGTAAGTATTTTACAATCTATTGTGTTTATTTAACAAAAAAAGATGATGGTTTGAACTATTTTTATATACTAAATAGAGAGAGAGAGAGAGAGAGAGAGAGAGAGACAGAGTATTATAAAAAAAGGGCCTCGTAGAATGAAAATATTTTTAATAAAATAATCGTACCATTGTATATAAGCATCATTCATCTATAATAATAATAATAATAATAATAATAATAATAATAATAATATATATATATATACATATAAATATAAATATTATTACACACATATACATGTTATTAAACGTATTATTATATACGTACATATAATATTATATTATACAATGTATTATATCATGTATTGAACGATCAATGGACATTGAATCTTTGTCTTTATTTGAAATTTACTTGACTTATCCTTTAGAAAAATTCTTCATTTATCTATCTATTGATCGAGTAGAATTTCGAAATTACATAATTAAAGGGTCCAATGAAGGAACATTTAAACATATCGAAATACAAAATCTTTTGTCGAAAACGTAGTACGAAAAAAAAAAAGAAAAGGAAAAAAATAAAAAAAATAAAAAAAAAAAAAAAAAAAGAGAAAAACGAGTCTCCTCGTGAGATAACAGATCTAAAGGACACTCGATTCTAATTCGAGGTATCGACCATGCTTGGGCCTTCCGTTTGTATTTTCGTGTTCACCATGATCCTATCCGTTTCTCTCTCTTTCTCTCTCTCCCTCTCTCTCTTTTTCTCTTTCTCTGTTCTGAACTAAAGAAGATCGTGTCGCCAGAGGATTCGACGATCGCGAGTTCCTCTTTGAACCTACCGCTACCGCCAATGAGAGAAGAGTCTTCTTTCGATGCGATTAAAGAAGAAGCGTCTTCTCGGAAGGACGCGTAACGCGTTGATACGAAAATTCGGCGAAAGACATTGCCTGGGAATGTCGACGGCGACATTTTTCTTCTTTCCTTTCGTTTCTCTTCTTCTACCACTTCTTCTTTTTCTTTTTCTTCTTCTTATTTATTTTCTTCTTCATTTTTTTCTTTTCTCTCTTTCTTTTTTTTTTTTTTTTTTTTTTTTTTTTACGTTCACTCTTTATACTCTTTATCATTAGATAGATAAATATCCACATATATTTATTGTTTCGTTCGATGAATAACCAAAGAAGAAATTTTCTTTTTCGATCCATCCTCTTACCCGTATGTTTTTCTATTAAAAAAAAAAAAAGAAAAAAGCAAGTAAAAAAAAAAAGTAAAAAAAAAGAAAAAACGAATCGAAACGACAAAAAATAAAATCTTCCTTTTCTTTCCTTTTCTTTTTTTTCTTCTCTCTCTCTCTCTCTCTCTCTCTCTCTCTCTCTCTCTCTCTCTCTCTTATCCTTCTCTTTCCATTCAAAAGTACGTCCTTTTTCATTTCCGCGTTGATATTCTCGTGAATGATCGAAAAGGATGAAATAGCCTAGGTCTCGATCAGCAGAAGGCAATAATTTGGCTTAATTGGATCTGGCAGGAGCCGACACGAGCCGCATCCATCGAGTCTTCGACGGTGGCGGTCGCATCAAAAAAAGACGCCATTCGTCGAAGAAGGATCGAAAAGGCGTCCCGCACGCACTTACATACATACACTGACTCGCGTGAACGTGAACGCGGGCGCGCACACACACACACACACACACACACACATATATATATATATATATATTCTCGTGTGTATCACATCGGGCTAGAGTGGTCCCGTGGACTCTCGGATTAATCGAGGACAAGGCAAGCACATTACCGCGCTCCTCAGATAGCCAAACCGAAACCACCATGAAACTCCAAGAAGAGACCGAGTTCTTCGGACCGTTAAAGGTGCTTTCAGAATGCGAAGAACGCGACCCATTCTGCGATAGATAGGTTACCTACGAAAGAAGACGGAGACATCTTTCCCCCCTTCCATCCCCCTCCGCCCCTCTCCACCATCGTTCTTTATTACTACTGGTAAACGTCATTTTAAAAGAGAAAAAGCAAAAGAGAAAAAGACGAAAAGGCGAACGAGTATAAAGAAATAAAAAAAAAAAAAAAAAAAAAAAAGAAAAGAAAAATAAGAAAGGTCGAAGGAAACAATTACATTACAATTTTTTTTTCGCGCGAATAAGACACGACGATAAAAATTTATTAACTTCTTTCTTTTCTTCCTTTCTTTCACTTTAATTTCAATTTTCCTTTTGACAATGACATCTCTCTTGTCCACTAACGTTTAACATTTTATGTATAATATTGTTTTACTTGCTTGCTCAAAGATAACCAATGACGATTTGTAATATTGCTTTGTGATATGAAAAAAAAATAAAGACAAAAAAAAAAAAGAAAAAAATATCGACGATAATTAGAGAAATAACATATTTTCGTTATATCGAAAATGATATATATATATATATATATATATATATATATATGTACATATATCAAAATATTTTTCTAACAATTTCTTTGAATCAATAGAGATTTTTAATTGACAATTTTTAATTCTTTTCTATTCGGAACGCGTGTTCAATTCGTCCGAAGTAACTCGACGATTTATAATATTACATCGTAATTTGAAAAAGAAAAAAGAAAAAGAAAGAAAGAAAAAGAAGAAAAAAAGAAATCACGATTATTGCGTAAAAACGAGAGAATGAAAATTATAAGAGATCACAAATTGTATTCTTTGGTATAACTCGATTTATAAATATTCTTCTCTCTTTTTCCCTTCTTCTTTTTTTTTTTTTTTCTAATTTCGTCATAATCACCTAATTCAAATATCAATCTTAATTTTTGATAAAAGAATCTCGACCTATCTAACCTAATCTACCTAACTATTTATCTTCTCCCTCTCTCTCTCTCTCTCTCTCTCCCGATTATAATCACTTAACATTTATTTATCCATATAATTTCTACGATCTATAAATTTAACGTAATATAATTATATCATTAATATGTTCTTTAATTTTTACAAAATATTGAAGCGATTTTAAATGAACCTTTTGTATAGTCTGAAAGCACCTTTATCATTCGGTATATTTGTGAGCGTTCACGCGCGTGTCCCTTCTTACAATCGAAAGAAAGAGAGAAAAAGAGAGGAAATAAGAAAGAGAAAGAGAAAGAGAAAAAGAGAAAATAAATTGGTGGTACCATCGCCGAATCTGTGACGGGTTAATCCTCCCTGCTTCCTGGAAGCAACAGAGAAGAAGTTGCCCGCGGGAGTCGATGAAAGAAAGGGAACTTCGAATGAAGGAGAGTTTAAAAGAAAAGAAAAAGAGAAAAAAAAGAAAAGAAAAGAAAAGAAAAGAAAAGAAAAGAAAAGAAAAGGAAGGAGAAACGAAATTGGAATTGGATTGTTCGTTCCTGTGTATCTCCTCTGAAATTACTCAACGAGTCCATTATCGATCTAATAGAAAATATAAATTAGCGCAACGTTTCTATGCTTAAAAAAAAAAAAAAAGAAAAAAAGAATAAAGAAAAAAAGAGTTATTTGCATTCGTAATCGACATCCTTTTGACGTCACCTCAAGCAACAAGAAATTTTTATTAATGCGATACTCTTGTAAACTTTTTAATTACATCGTATCTAATAAAAAAAAAAAAAAAAAAAAAGAAAAAAAATCGAACTTATTCCGATACATAATATTATATATTCAAATGAACAAATTCTATTTGTCGTCAAAATTCTTACTTGGCGTTAGATTTTGTTTTCTTTTTGTTTTATCTCTCTCTCTCTCTCTCTCTCTCTCTCTCTCTTTCTCTCTCTCTCTCTCTTCTTTCTTTTTGTAGAAGTGGATATATTTATATAAATACTCTTATTTTTTTTCATTCTGTTTCACATTTTGTTTTCTTTTTTCTTTACTATTTTTTTTTCTTTTTTATATATATTTATTACTTCTTTTATATAATTTTATTATATCCGTATTATAAACATTTTATTATTCACAAATGAAGTATTTATAATAGATATATCTAATAATATGCAAAATCAAGTATACATGATCGAAAAATTATAAAAAAGAACAAAAAAAAGATATATATATATATATACATTATATAGTAATAAATATTTATTTATTTATTTATTACTATATGATACATCAACATAGGGCGAGACTATTCTGTTTTTTTTCCCCTTTACAAAAAACCGATTAAACAAGGTCTTTAGAAAGCGAGGAACTACCTTGAAGGAAATAATGTCCCTCTTTCTTCTTTTTTCCGTTTCCTTTTCCTTTGTCTCTTTCTTTTAAATTTCAATCGTTAAATTCATCTATCGCGACAGGTGCGAAAAAAGAGTCATCAGCGTTTGAAAGTGCATCATGTGCCGTACGATTAAACGTCGTAAGTCTCTAGAGTGTCTTGGCCACGTTGGGTGTGAGGGTCAAAGGGAAAAAAGAAAAGAAAAAAAAAACAAAACAAAAAACTGAAGAAGAGCGAAAAAAGGAAAGGAAAAAAGCGAATGAAAAAAAAGATAAAAATAAAAGAAACAAAATAAACGGAAAGAGAGAGAGAGAGAGAGAGAGAGAGAAAAGGGGGAAAGGGAAAAAAATTAAATAGAAGAAGAAAAAGAAGAAGAAGAAAAAGAAAGAGAAAAAGAAGAAGAAGAAGAAAAAAGAAAGGTGGGCACGATGATCCCAAAGACAAAGGATATCCTGCGTGGTGCACTTAACAACGAACGACTCACGGCTAGCCTGACTAATTATTCTCGCTTGCCAGAGTGCGGGTGCCATAGGCAGCACGTGGGGTCATGGAGGATGTCGCCTCGATGCGCTCCGAAGCTTTTTGAAACGCGATTAAAGAGTACGAAGTGTTTCTGATGGTAGAGTGAAAAGTGAGAGAGAGAAAGAAGGACGGAGGGGGAGATAGGTGGTTGATAGGGGGATCAAGAGAGGGAGAGAGGAGGGTGCGGTGGTGAGAGACTGACGAACAGGCCATGTCGCAGTAAACGACGACGATGACGACGGCGATGATCGTTATCGAGTCTCGCACTTCGCTCACTTTTATCCTTCTTCCGGTTTCCCTTTTGTTTTTTTTTTCCTTTTCTTTTTCTTTTTTTTTTTTTCTTTCTGTCTGTCTGCTTGTCTCTCTCTCTCTCTCTCTCTCTCTCTCTCTTTTTCTTTTTTTTCAACATTGTCGTCCAATCTACCCACGATGCGGGTTCTATATAAACACACACACACACACACACACACACATACACACCTGAATTCTGTTGCTACGTTTACACGTTAAACGAAGTATGGGATATATTTATTCATCGTAGGGTAGTTAGATAGATAGATAGATAGGTAGGTAGGTAGGTAAGTAGATAAGTAGTTAGGTATGTATGTGCGATAGGATACGCATAAAGATATGTTTGTATAATCTAAATGTAAGTAAGTAAGTAAGTAAATAAGTAAGTAAATAAGCATGTAAGTACTTATATCTATAACGGATTCTCGTCGTCGATCAACGAGTTAATCAACGAGCTTCATTCACCGCGATTCTTTCCAATTTCTCTTCTTTTTTTTTTTCTCTTCTTTTTTCTTTCTCTTTTCTTTTTCTTTCTTTTTTTTTTTTTTTTTTTTTTACGACGAGTATAAAACGTCAATGTGAATATGCAATATAGAATTTTAAATAACAAGGAAACAAAAATAAAGACAGACCAAAAGATCTTCGAAAGTATCAGCATAAAGGAAATATTTTTTTTCGCGTCTATCGAGAAGGGAGAAGTTGAAAGAAAAAAATTGAAGAAAGAAAGAGAAAGATTATCCTCCGTTTTTTCTTTCTCAAAAAGAAAAAAAAAAAAAAAAAAAAAAAAAAATGAAATTCGATCGAAAAAACGAAAAGAGAACGAGAAAGAAGAGGAAGAAGGAAGGGAAGGGGACAGTGGAAAGGGGTAATGATTTAAAAATAAAAAGAAAAACAAAAAAGATAGGTAGAGAGAGACAGAGAGAGAGAGAGAGAGAGAGAGAGAGAGAAGAAATAAAAATCGTTCGTTACAAGAACTAAGCGAAATAATGTAAGAAGAAGCAACGGGGTTGAGTTAAAAGTAACAGCCAGAGAAAAAGGATGAGCGAAAGAATGTCAAGGGTGTCCGAGGGCTTTCGAAAATTGCTCCGCGCCAATGTCTACTTGGGTCGCACTAATGGACTTTAATTGGCGCGAGCCACCACCATCACCCCTTCTTTCCACTTCAGGGCCCCTTCTGCAATTGCGATTGCACTAGGCGAATGCTCGCATACCTACACCTTTCTCTCTCTCTCTCTCTCTCTCTTTCCCTCTCTCCCTCTTTCTTTGCCTGTCTTTCTATCTCTACCTGTATCTACTGTACCTTTACATTGTGTATGTATGTCTTTATATATGTATGTATATGTGTGTATGTCTGTCTGTCTGTGTGCGTGTGTGTGTCTATCTGTGGATATATACGCGTACGCGTGTGTGTTTGTGTCTCTGTATTTGTGTTTACTGCACAACACCGGTCTAAGAAACCGTTCACACGAGACTCAACACGGTTTCTTGAGGTTCGCTCGTGACATCGACTTAAGATAAGTACGGTTACGGAAATTGAATAATAATTGCGAGCGACTCTCTCTCTCTCTCTCTCTCTCTCTCTCTCTCTCTCTCTCTCTCTCTGTCTTTTTTTCTCTCTCTTATTCTCTGTCTGTTTCTGTCTCTCTTCTCGTTCAGTTTACCTCTCATTTCACTTCTCGGTCCCACCTACGTAGCTAACTATTTCTTTTTTTTTTCTTTTTTTTCAACGTGTATTTACCCGTATGCGGTTGCTCATCGTCGGAAAAGGAAAAAGCCTAATAACTCTGTGCACGCCTTCCCTGGAATGTTTCTCCTGTGCCTTTATCCGAGCGATCTCCTTAATTAGAATTCCGTTGGAAAGGTGAAACAATGGTAGGGTGCTTAGACGCTTCAAGGTAAAGAAATGCGAGAATTCCAACCTATGACCTTCGTATGTACAAAGTGACAATTTGTTCACGTTTAACAAAGATTTCTAAGATATTATTCTAAGGGAAAGGAATAATAACGGGCTGAAATCCTCCTCCACCTACCTCCCCTCAACTAACATGGAGTAATATGGAGGAGACTGGAGAGGAGGTTAATATTAATAATAAAAAGAAAATAATAATAATAATAATAATAATAATAATAATTATTATTATTATTATAATTAAAAAAAGGAGGAAAGGATCTACAATATGTTTATATATATATATATATATGTATATATATATATAGAGTATATAAATACTAAGTATATAGTATGTATATCTGGTATATAGATATAAAGCGGATATGATTAATGTCATTCAGAAAATCTTTAAAGGTTGTTGAACGAGTAAAGTGGACAAGTTTTGTTTGATTTCAAGATTTCAAAGTTAAAAGAAAAAGAAAAAAAACAAGAGAGAGATAGTAAAAAAGAGTTAAATGACTAACGCGTGTCGCGTTTGTATGGATAAAAGGACAAAAATCCTTTAAACACGAATAAATTCGATAATGTCAGATAATCGACGGTATAAGGATAAAAAAAAAAAAAAAAAAAAGAATGAAAGGAAAAAAGGAAAAGAAAGCGACGAGTGATGATAAAAGCGATAATTACAAAAAAGAAAGAAGAGAAAGAAAAAGAGAGAGAGAAAGAAAGAGAGAGAGAGAGAGAGAGAGAAAGAAAGAAAGAGAGTGAGAGAGAGATTTAAATACAAAAG
>NC_062192.1:1313004-1335504 GCF_912470025.1 Vespa velutina
GAGGAAAAAAAAGAAAATTCAGTTCGAAAAGAAATCCGTTAATATGTCTGCGTACGTTTAATACGATATAGTACTTAAATACGTTCGTGCGTCTGCGTGTCCATACGTTTTGCGTGTGAGAAAGAGAGAAAACGAAATACGAACAGGCTAATGCCAGCTATAAACAAAATTGTTGCGGGCCTTTTGCCATAATCGATCGCTCCTTAAGAATTATTAACTCCGAGATCGAAATAATACGTTTAAGAATAATACGTTTTAAATAATCGTACTGGTATTGAAATACTCTCGTTAAAGAAATTATCCTCCTCCTGGTAAAGAGGAAAATTCGAGGAAATGAATTTTTATGAAAATGAAATATATACGTATATATACATATATATATATATATATATATATATATATGTGTGTATGTGTGTGTGTGTATTTATATATAGATAGATATATAAATGCTACTCTAATAACTACGCGTCATTAGCAATTACGCGGAGTCGTTGAATAATTCATTAAATATTGTTACCTTAGTATTGTGCCCGATGAGTCATCATACCGATGATAAGCAAAAACCTTTACGGATAAAGTAACTTGTTTTGTTTCTCGGAAATGTTCGTTCGAGCGAATCGAGAACGATGAAACTTACTTTACAAATAATTAATAGTCAAGAAACCATTTGATGATGAAAGTTATTATGGACGTTCGTTGACGCGCGTATAATAAAAGTTACATACATATATGTCGTACATACGAGATATCGACAATCGTCTCCGATGAGAAAGAGAGAGAGAGAGAGAGAGAGAGAGAGAGAGAGAGAGAGAGAGAGAGAGAGAGGAGGGGGGTGGGTGAGGGAATGAGTGTGGCAATACGCGTTGAGGGGAGGGGGCAGGCAGTGATCAAAAAAAAAAATAAAAATGAAAAAAGAAATAAAGAAAAGAAAAAAAGAAAAGAAAAAATTATTTTCAACGAACGATAAAATACTTAAAGTATTATAATATAAATACTTAAAAGTATTGTAATATATATACGTAATATCGTATTTCTTATTCGTTTATATCATTTATCGGGGATCAAAATTTTTCAACTTTAACGAACAGTTGTGAAATAATGATAGTAATGATTTTTCCGATCAACGTCGACGATTTCTTTTTTCTCTTTTCTATTTTACTATTTTTCTTCTTCTTCTTCTTCTTCATATAGGTATAGAAAAATATCCTCACGATGAATGAGGATAATCGAACAGATATATTCGTTAAGAGGCAGAAAAGAGAAAGGAAAAAAAAAAAAAAAAAAAAAAAGAAAGAAAAAAAAAGAAACAGAAAAATAAAAAGAATGAAAAAGAAAAAAAAAGAGCAATGCAGATACTTACGTAAGATTCTAATCGAATATCAGAAATGTTGAGCTAAGCTACTTTGTATGCCTTATCATTTGTTAATATGGGCTCATTAATAATATCTAAGGATATTATAAATTCAAATGATTATACCGTCTTTTAAAACGATTAGCAGTTTGACTAGTTATCGTATTTTCGCTACATTTATCTTATACATTTTAAATATCGCCTTTTTATTGCTCTAACTTGTACGACCAGTAACTGCTGTCAACTTTCATCTTTAATTATTAACTATCGCGATGATACACACTGATATTTTATTCGATGATATTATTAATAGTCTATTGAAATATACGAGTCAATCAATTCATTATTTGAAAAAGGAAAAAAAGGAAATAATAGAATAAAAGAATTAGAAAGAAGATAAAAAAAATGTTATTCTCTGTAACGTCGTATTATTTTTCAAAGTTACACACTTAAATACATCTACGTATATTAATTATTATTTCATCGAAATACATATATGTATACGTATATATACAATGTATGAAGTCTTTTTAATATTTTTAATAATATTATTTATACTTCTAAGTATACTTTTATATATACATATATATATATATATATTTAATTATCATACTGATATAATATACACTATATAAAATATCAAAATAATTATTAGACGAACAGTATTATATTACTATAAATAATATTATAACGTCCACGTTATATAAATTTTTTTATGATCACACAACTTTTATGGATCGAAGATGCTCGAAGAAGAAAAAAGAAAAAAAAGAAAAAGAAAAAGATAGAAAAAAAGAGATTATTACGTCGAACGAACGAACTAACGACGTAAATATAAATTAATAATAATGATAATAATTATTATAATATTATTATTGTGATATAATTTAGACTGACGACAAATGACACATCATCTTCTTCACTACCATTACATCTCGAACATCGAAAAAGTAGATAGCCGTGACGAACTTCCGGAGCAAACAATACTGCATATCTTTATCTCTGTCTTTTTTAATTCCTCATCGTCTTTATCGTCGTTGTTGTCGTCGTTTTAGTCGTCATCGTCATCATCATCGTCGTCGTCTTCGTCGTAGTCGCCGTCGTTGTTGTCGTTGTCGTTGTCGCGTCGTCGTCGCGTCGTCGTCGTCATCGTCGTCGTCGTCGTCGTCTTCGTCGTCGTCGAGGAGCGAGAACGTTCCGCAATTTTTTCCGTTGCGCAACGCAGCGCCCCAACTAATGCGATTAAAAAGGCATAAAGATTACGTTCAATTATTAACAATTACAAGGACGGCAAAAAACGTAATTACCCGGCCATTAATCAAGTAGCCGGTGCTCGGTTCCTCAGCAACTACATCCACCATCGCCACTACCATTAACGAAGGATATATGTACCTCGACCACTCTCGTTGAAGTATTATGCATAGTGCATTCATATATAACCGTATCTATGTATATGTGTGTTTATGTGTATGTATTATATGTTCGTACGTATGTGCATATATGTATGTACATTCGCCTTTCCTCTCTCTCTCTCTCTCTCTTTCTCTGTCTCTCTCTCTCTCTCTCTCTCTCTCTCTCTCTCTCTATCTATCTTTTTCTTTTTTCCGCGAATCGCGAAATAAATTTATGATCGTTCCAACGAAGAAGAAGAAGAAGAAGAAAAAGAAGTTGCGTCCACATTGCTACACGTTGGAATCCATGAAAAAATCAAACAGCGACTGCGCCGTCTATATAAAATATCTTTTTCTTTTCTTTTTTTTTTTCTTTACTTTTCTTCTTTTTTTTTTTTTTTTTTTTTTTTTCTTTTCTCTCTCTTTTTTTTTCTCCCTTTTTCACTTTTTTGTTTTTTACATTCCACAATATTAAAATGCGATTAATAAACATACATAAATATATGTACATACATCGTCCATCTTATTTTTATGCGTATAAGTATCAAGTGCGTATACATTTATGTATCGCGTTAATGCGTTTTAGTCTTACATACAACGATATTAATGATACACGATCATTAGTATAATATCTATGATATTTTATAATATATTATACTTTATGGCAAAGATTATTAGCATTCTTAAGAGAAGTAACTTAATCGTGTATTAACTCGATAACGATAATCAATCTGAGATAGTTGTTTTATAAAATGATTTTGCAAGCGCGTTTTGCGTAAGAAAATAATTCTATTTTAATTGGAAACGCTACATGTTATTATGAATCTTGGGATGAACAATCGTTGAGCGTGAAATTTATCGAGATAATATATATATATATATAAATATATATATATATATATATTTCACGCCTCGAGTCACAGAAATCGAGTTATCTTTATGAGCTTTCTTTTGTTGGAGTTATCGAAAAAGGGTTTATAACAATCGTCTTTCCTTCTTTTCATTTTTTTTTCTTTTTTTTTTTTATCAACTCTCGATCTTCTTTCATTATCAGTACGTAAAAGGGGCAATACAGTGCTCACGCGATACTCTTATACGTTTATTATTTCTCTCTTTTTCTCTCTCTCTTTCTCTCTTTCTATCTCTATCTCTATTTATTTTCTCTTGCCATTCTTTCTCTCTCTGATAATATAGAATGGCTCGCGCAAAGCACGATGTAATTTTGTAATTAATAGTGACATTACCGGTAATTAACTGCCGTGGATAATTGCGACTATAGTTAAGGA
Source organism: Vespa velutina (assembly GCF_912470025.1). Taxonomy (NCBI): domain Eukaryota; kingdom Metazoa; phylum Arthropoda; class Insecta; order Hymenoptera; family Vespidae; genus Vespa; species Vespa velutina. The sequence continues at coordinate 1,317,033 of NC_062192.1, forward strand.
CTCTAGCGGTGCGACCGCGTACGATCGACATGACGTTAAAAAGGAAAAAAAAGCATAAGTTCATTGCCGTTTCTTATGCTATCACATATGTATATGTGTATACATATATATGTATATATATATATATTTATATATTTATATATTTATATTTTTCATAAATGCTATCGATTAGTATAATAATATGTTGTACGGAGTTGTTCGTCGTATAAATATTTTCTTTTTTTTTGTTTCTTATTTTTCTCTTCTCTCTCTCTCTCTCTCTCTCTCTCTTTTCTATTACAAAATAAAACGTAAAAACAAAATATCACGTGTTGCTTGAAAATAAGATTAATTGATCCGATTTTTTCTTTTTTTTTTCTTCCTCTCTTTTGTTGTAAGATAAGTATAATGGAAATCAATTGGAAATTTAAATCAATGGAATTTTATACAAATTGTTCTGTATAATAACAACAACAACAACAATAATAATAATAATAATTATTATTATTATTATTATTATTATTATTATTATTATTATTATTATAATTATAGTAATAATAATAATAATTATATTCGATGCAGATAGATACGTCAAATAATATAATATATAATCGCAAGAATATAAAAAATATTGTGCATTTATATCGTGCTGTTTAAAAAAAGATTATGTGATTTGATCTTTACATATTTCTTTTTGAAATAAATAGCAGGCAATCTGAAATTTCACGTAAAAAATGTATTATAACATTTCAAATATATAGCATTTACAATTGAAACGTATACTTCGTCGATAATTGAATATCATTGAAATGGCTTGTATAAAAAGATAAAAGAAAAAAAGGAAAAGAAAAAAAAAAAAAAAAAAAAAAAAAAAGGAAAAGAAAAAAAAATATGTTAACAATAATAAAATAATAATGATCGATTGAAGGAGAATTTTATTAGAGCGTTATGCATTGAGGATATTACGGTTTTAAAAGAAAAAGTATATCGTAAATCGTTCGCGTTTAGATGTAGATTAGGAGCCGCACAATTATGGTTGAAGGAGCGCTAAAACCGCAGAATCGTTGTCCGCCACCGCGCCAGAGAAATTTAAAGAACGTGATTTATCGTGTTCACCACGCGTACCTTTACAGGATCTGTTTAATGATCGTTTGCAAATCGCTATCGTGTATCGACAGGTTGATCATAACATCTGCCAGGATGCTCTATGAGGATGGTATCGATATTACCTAATTATTATCATAATCATCATCATCGTCATTATCGTCGTCGGAGTATAATCGATATTTTATAAGATTTTACACGGTTATCAATGTCGAATAAAACAAAAAAAAAAAAAGAAAGTAATAATAATTACACATACAAATTACATTTTTTCCCCCGTATTAACAATAATTCGATTTCTTTTTTATTTTCTCTTTTTTTTCTTTTTTCTTTTTTTTTCTTTTTTTTTTTTTTTTTTTTTTTTTCCTCTTCTTTCGTTCTTTTTTTCCCTCCCCGCTTCCCTCTACGTAACGAAATTTCAATTAATCGATCGATGATGATTTCTTTTCCGGCAAAAAAAAAAAAAAAAAGAAGAAGAAAAAAAGAAAAAGGAAAGAAACGCGCAAAGAATTATTTTCGTTCGATGCCGAAATATATGATCATTAAACGCGTATTGCTAGATCATCGAAAAGTATGAATGATGATGTTTTCAGTCAATAATAACATATGTAAGCGTATTTATTATCGAAGATCGATGAAACCAACTGGTAAAGGTGATCCAAAGAGATCATTGAAAATAATCTTTATTATAAGTTACCACAAACAAATAATATCTACTATCTAACATACATATATGATCGTATGATAGATATACGATCATAGTAGTCGTGAAGAGAAGCTAGGCGAGGTATCACGATCGAAAAGGCTAATTAACATTACCTAACTATAATATAATCCGTAGAAGTCATTAACGATTTCTTTATCGTGGTCAGCTCGTAGCGCAACTTAACTTAATGACTTTTGCACTCCGTGACTGTGATTGAATGAACGGTTGCTACAGGCTAAATTACGGAATCGAGACTTTTTATCATTTATTTTTCTATATCAATAATACTAATCAAAGGGAACAAAAAAAAGGAAAAGAAAAAAGAAAAAAGAAAAAATGAACGAACGAACGAACGAACGAACGATCGATAATATTCTTTTTACATAACCGACACTTTTATTCTCTTCTATAATCGATTTTTATTAATCGCATAAAATAAACACGTTGTTGCAAAATTCAACCAGCGATCTTTCATTTTTTTTTTTTTTTTCTTTTTTCTTTCTTCTTCTTTTCTTCTCCTTCTCCTTATTAGTCATTCACTTACGACAACAATCTCGTCTAACGACTTTTGATTTAGATTAGAATAAAAATTTCGTCAAACCTTTTACATTATCCGTCATTCAGATAGAAAAGATTGACAAGGACAAGACTAACGAGATAAGAATTTTCTTCGAACACTCGCTTTCAATTAAGTACTACGATGAAGAAAAATCATTTCTCTTTCTCTCTCTCTCTCTCTCTCTCTCTCTCTCTCTCTCTCTCTCTCTCTCTCTCTCTCTCTCTCTCTCTCTCTGTCTCTGTCTCTCTCTCTCTCTGTCTCTCTGTCTATCTCTGTCCGTCTCTCAGTTACTAATGTTCCTTCGACGACGATCGAGAGAGTTCCCCCGCCTTCGACGTAAAGCGTAATATCCACATACTTACGCTCGGTGTCTCTTTGCGAATGATCGATGATGAGGCAAAAGTCGTGACACCGTACAAATTACGCCGGCACTTATCTCTCGATCGTTAATTAGTTTCAAGTAAGTATTATACTATACTATACTTAATACCATACATGTATATATATATATACATATCATACATACATACGTTCGGTTACAACGTTTGTAACCTGGCACGACTGACTCTCCGGCACTTTCTCCGGTTCATAATGGACCAATTAGCAGGTCGTAAAACGCGTATCCAGACACTGTTAAATATAAAAGGAACCCTCGCGAGCAAGCAAGTAAGCAAGCACGCCTACTCTTCTTGCGCTTACGAAGATCCATTAATTAAAAAAAGAAATAATAATAAGTAAATAAATAAAAGAAAATGAGAGAGAGAGAGAGAGAGAGAAAACCAGGGTATAACTCGTTATTAAGTTATTAGACGAATAGAAAATATTTGTTTGAATCGATGTTTCTTTTTTCTTTTTTTTCTTTTTTCCTTCACGCCGCACTAAAATCTCATCCAAGAGGGAAGAATTGAAATGAAATTGTTTAGACGCTTTTTAAGATTTGCAAGAGAAAAAAAAAAGGAAAAAAAGAAAGAAAGAGAGTATCGAGATAATCAAAAATGAATTACTATTATAATATGGATATCCGAGAACATCTAATCATTCTTATATCGAACATCGTAGATAAAATGAAAAAGAGAGAGAGAGAGAGAGAGAGAGAGAGAGAGAGAAAAGTACATCTTAATAGCGTTGGCAGATTAAAATCTCTAGAGATTAGGAAAAAAAAGAGAAAAGAAAAAAAAAAAAAGAAAATGTTGCATAAGTCCCCGTAGACGGACGCCAATGGCCATAGTATATAAGTTTATCGGCTAGATCGTGAATCGTTCGCGTTGTAAGGCCCTTAGGTAGATCGTGTCTCCTTATGGTTCCCTTTATCGATGATCGTAAAGGAAATTCCAATCAGGCTTTCCGAACACCTTCTCTACCCTCCCAATTTCATCTCATCGATCGATCGATCGATCGATCGATCGATCGACCGATCGATAAATCGATAGATCGTTATGATTTTTTCGTTAGCGATCGAAACATACGGGACAAGTTCATTGGTAATTGTCTCCTTCCTCTTTCATCGAATCTAGATTTAATTTATAAACATCGTAGAAGAAATTTAATCGAGGATGAGTTAATAAAAGTAAATGTATAAAAAAAGAAATATGTCAATGTGTGCGCGCAAACGCACGTTTATAAGCGTTCAACGCGATATTATTATACCAGATGAAATTTACTATATCATTATTTAGAAAATGTATTATATTAGATTTAATGGAAAGAAAATAAAATTTAAGAAAAAGAGGGAAATACGTCAATGTGTTTGCTCCGACGAAACGATCGGAATAAGGGAAGGGTCGACGTTGACGGAAAAAAAAGAACCATAGAAAAAAAAAAAAAAAAAAAAACAGGAAAACAAAATTGCAACAGTAGAAGCAATAAAAATCAAGAAAAAAGAAAAATATAATTGCGTTAGAAGTTGTCGCTCGTTAGCTCGATTAAAATTATTTCGATCGGAACAAATATAATGCGATAGTGAAAGTGACAGTGAAAACATATTAATAAAAATTTTTAATAGAAGCAATATGTTAATGGACACTTGTATTACTATTTTAGAAAATTCAATAGTGTGGAAAGAATAAAACTAATAGAAAAAAAAAAAATAATTACGTCAATGATCACTACGCGTTCTCTCTCGTTTATTTTTTTCTTTCTATTTTTTTTCTTTTTTATTTTAAATGCTAGTATACTATATATATATATATATATATATATATATATATAATCAATGAAAATAAAATTACAAAAAAAAATGAATAAGTAAATAAAATAATATGTTAATGCGCATGTGTTCACTCCCTCACTTTCTGTATTTCTCTCTCTCTCTCTCTCTCGCTCTCTCTCTCTCGTTGTGCTCGTTCGTCGTGTGAAACTATTTCGATCGAAATAAAGTGCGTCATTATTAGGGTGTCTTCGACTATTACGATTTTAACGAGAAAATCGTTTTATAGCGATCAGACTTTGGACACGATCGATATATATATATATATATATATATATATATATATATATATATATATATATATACCTACTACTCTTCGTTCACGAATTAATTATACCTCCATTACGTAATTGGATTTATCGTCTCTTCGTGATCAAGCACGAAAAAGAGAGACAGAGAGACAGAGAGAGAGAGAGAGAGAGAGAGAGAGAGAGAGAGAGAGAGAGAGAGAGAGAGAGAGAGATATCGTTCCTTCGACCAGGAGAAATCCATTCGATCCATTAGCTCACTAATTGAACGTTGCCGCGCGTTGACAGTAGGATTGTAATTAAGGAATGCCGATCGAACGGCGCACCGTTCGAATTCGAAGGCGTCGATTTACACAAACGATCACTGATCATATTCGGTGAAAGAGCATTATACTTTGTGTCGATCGTAAAGGCCCAATCATTTATCTCATAAACCTTATCGAGATAATCAATTTAATTCGGACAATATCCTATATCACGAATTTATCGACGAGAGAATTTAGTTTCACGTGTTACGTATATAGTGTTAACAAAATTTATCTCGACGTAATCGGGAAGAGAGAGAGAAAAAAAAAAAGAAAAAAGACAAGAAAAAATCGTCCCGATTTTAATCGGCAACTGTTATCGTAAGGAATGAGAAACGAATGTTCTTTCTTCTTTTTCTTTTTTTTTTTTTTGTTGTTGTAATCAATTAATTAATTAATTAATTAATTTAACTAAAAGAGAGAGACGAAAATCGTCATAAAATCTTTATTGTAATTCGATGTAATATTTCGATTTAGCTGAATATTTGATGAATGTTACGCCTTCTTTTTTTTTTTTTTTTTTTTTTTTTTTTTTTGAAATAAATAAGAAAAGAATAAAAATGAGAGATAAAAGATAAAAAATAAAAGAGTAATAAAAAAGATAAAGAAGATACCGAAGGATAGAAATAATTCTTGTATAAGTGTGTTCTTTCACTAACAAATATCGTAGCGCTATCGAGGCAACCTATCGAAAACGGCTTAAATAGGAAGAAGTTGCGTATCGAATGGAATATCTTGCCGATAATTCGTAATAGCCGGGTATTATCGTGCTCGTGAGATCGAACACGACCGGCCGTCCCTGGTTCTTGTCACAGGATGCATTGATGCGTCTATTAGCGCGAATTTGCAAGTATGATTCGACGTAAAAACACCTCCCCGCGGCACGTTCATCTCCTCGAGAGCACGTTCACGGAGTAGAACGCGCGTGAAACGAACGAGCGATCCCAGTTGTTGCGAAGCGTGTGCTTCAACGATGATCACGCGTCGTGAACATTTTTCAATTGGCCACTGCTACTTCCTATTTTCTTCATCTTTCATTTCACATGATGGCGAAAAAAAATGAATTAAATAGTAAACGAAAAGATACAAACTTACGATTCATTTATTAGATCTATATCGACAATATTACGATTAACTTTGTATAATTCTTTCTTTTCTTTTTTTTTTGCCACAGAATATATGTTTTCCTTTTTGTTTCTCTTTTTTCTTTTTCTTCTTCTTCTTTTTTTTTTTTTTTTTTTTTTTTTTTTTTTTTTTGTTGATTTTTCTCTCTTTTTTTCTTTTCTTCTTCTTCTTCTTGCGCGTCGCAGATACAACAACAGCGCAATGTTACGTTAATCTATTCCATTTGTTTTTTTTCGTTTTATTTTTTCTTCTATTTTTTTCTTTTTGATTCTGCTTCGATCGAATGAAAAAAAAAAATAATAATTTAACTAATAATAGTTTGTGATCATAAGGATACGATTTTATATTTTTTTTATTTTTATATTTTTTACAATTACCGAGATAATTACAGTGTTAACTAAAGAAGCTGTTCTTATTTAGTATATATATATATATATATATATATATATATGTGTGACAACGAATAAAGATAATTAAATGTCAATAAATATTTAATTAAGGATCTTAACCTTTTCATTAATATTAATAACTTTTTTCAATTTCGAAAAGGAAAGCTTTTAAAAATTTCTCATCCTTGAAAGCTACAAATTCATTCAGTAGATAAGTATCTACGGATACGAATTCTTGATAAGACTTAATAAATCATGTTTTTCTTATTCATTCGATATCTATGTTAATTTCATAATAATGATTTTGCTTAATTCACAAATTTAATATATATATATATATATATATATATATATATATATATAATACATATAATAATTGTAATATATATATAATTCCAATTTATAAATAACATATGTAATTCCATTTGGTGCTTAATTCAAAGTATAAAAAAAATCGATTCTCTCTCTCTCTCTCTCTCTTTCTATCTTTCTCGAAGAAGAAGAAGTCGATTTATCAGCGTCGCTGTCGCGTGCTGCTGTTACCACAGAACCTACCAGCTCGTGAGAAGCATAAGCGGCCGCAATGAGTCGGCTAATTAGTTTATTACGCCGCGCTGATTTGTACGCTCGTAAATCGCCGGATTACGTGTGTATGTATTATACAAATATATATATATACGTACACACATACACGGAATATATGTATTTTTGTGTAAAGTCACACCATTAAATTATAAATCTCTCTAAAGAAACATAATGGCGTTCGAGGGACGAAGAAAATCATTCGTTTTACGTGATTCTTTCTTTCATTTATTCTTTTTTTTTTTTCTCTCTCTTTCTTTCCTTATTTTCATAACAATTCAAAATGTAGGTATACAATTTCCATGGTGTAATTATCTCACGTTGCAAAAGTTGGCCCGTATATCCCTAAGAAATATAATCGTTATATTATTACACATTCAGATATAAATGAGCCCATTAAGGTAAAATCTATAATAATAATAAATTCGCGTCCCATTGAATAAAGTTTTGTTGCCTTAATTGGCTTAACTCGAAAGAAATTATATTCGTTTCTTGAATATAATAAAAATAAATACATACATACATACATACATACATACATACATACATATATATATATATATATATATATATTTACGAATTAAATATTAACAGTATAAATAACAATGATAATAATTAACCAGCCAGATTATGGATAATCTAATAAATATATAATAAATATATTAAAGCCGCGGATCGTTTTGCACAGCCGTGAAATACATAATTCTATTGTCTAAAAGTTGTTACGTAAGTAAGTAAATAAGTAAGTAAGTAAGTAAGTAAGTAAGTACGGGGCACTCAGGTGTGCCAAGTCCGCGCCTGGGCCCACGGAACTTGCTCCTTTCCGCCGTTAAATTATAGTGTTTACGCGAATTAGATTTCGGTTTCGGTAATTTTCAGTTAATAACGAAACGAACTGGGCAACGAACAAACGTTAAGTGCGGCTTCGGGCCCATTAATGCCATTATAATCTAAAGGGCTACCTATACGTTCAACTTTCACTCTCTCTCTCCTTCTCTCCCTCCCTCTCTCTCTCTCTCTCTCTCTCTTTCTCTCTGTTCGCTTTACTCATTCTTGTTGCATACGCAGCAAGTGCATCGCTCCTTTACGTGCTTATACGCGAATAATAAACGCGCGATGGGTGTGCGCAAAAGGCAACTCTGTGAGTCTGTATAAAAGAGAGAGAGAGAGAGAGAGAGAGAGAGAGAGAGAGAGAGAGGAAAAGTGGGGTTTAGATCTCTTATACATTATCGTCCGCATTACGTCGGGGGCTACTACCTGGATTATAAGCTCATTTCCGATAAATCGACTCGATTAAAAAGTGCCTCTTAAGAGCGCGTAAACCACTTTGCTTCGACCCTTCCCCCAAGGTCCCCTCCCCTCTCCCTCTCCAATCCCCCCCTCCGATTCCGCCTTCCTTTCCTACAAGCTTCGATATCGCGAGAGAGCAACGTGGGTAGGTAGGTAGGTAGGTAGGTAGGTAGGTAGGTTGGTAGGTAGGTAAGGTAGGTAGGTAGGTAGGTAGGTAGGTAGGTACCTACTCGTTTTTAGAAATTCGTTTCAACGAGCGCCATTTTCCTTAAAGACTGGTACCGCTTCGAGCTCCGCGTCGCTGTTTATATCGCGCCGTTTTAGAAGAGGAAGAAGAAGGAGCCTTAACAGACTCGACTTGCTATTCGCCTCGAGTTGCTAGAAAGACGATCGGTGTCGGCAAACGATACTTTCAATTAAGATTTTTCTTTCCTTTTTCCTTTTTCTTTTCCTTCCTTTTCTTCTTTTTCTTTTCTTTTCTCTTTCTTTTCCTTTTTGTTTTCTTATTGTTTTTTTTTCTTCTCTTCTATTTCTCCTTCCTCATCTTTCTATACTTACTCATTTCTCTTTGCAACAGGGAGATATTATATAGTACGTCGATGATCGTGAGTGGTGTCATAATCGCGAATGGAATGCAAGCGATAACTTGGCATTTTTTTTTCTTTTTTCTTTTCTTTTTCTTTTTCTTTTTTTTTTTTTCTTTTTTTTTTTTTAACCATCGAGGCGCCATCATTGCAAATTGGCGCCGTAGTTGGTTACTCGCATGTTGTAGATCGATAAATGGTTAACGTTTAAAATATTTCCGATAATATTCGAAGATTTTATCTCAGGGCGGAGAAGATCGATTTGATCGTCGATTAATACGATTAAAAATTGTTCCTGTGCATTTGCCAAGGAAAAGAGATGTCTAACTAACGATTCGTTCGATATTAAGGGCACGTTCGATTCGGGTTATATCGATTGTGGTTAAAAAATAAAAAACAGAAAGGAAAAGAAAAGGAAAAAAAAAAGATAAGAAGTAACCATCGCAAGATTTTACGCATACGTTAACGCATACGTGATAAACTTATGCACGTACCTATCTATCCATATCCCACAAATATATCTTTATCGAGAAAATGCGATAGTGAACGACGAATACAGCGTGAAAATGATTTCTATCGTTACGAGGAGAATCGTGCCGCGTTTAGACCTACTCGTTCCCGAGTAAACCGCATATTTCAGGTATGTACAACGTAGAGTACTTACACGCGAGCTCTCGTAGGAATCATTAATGTTCTGCAAGGTCGGTGAAAGGAATGATACCTTTACCCTCACCTGGATGGATTAACGTATATCAGGATTTTATATGGTGATTCATTTTGTTATTATAATCACGTAGATATGATCAATCACGATAACACATTTCTTATAATGTATGTGTGGTTTCATTTTACTTTAGAGATTTTTCTTTGTTATTTTTTTTTTCTCCTTTTTTTTCATCTTTTCTTTTTTTTTTTCTTCTTTTTTTTTTCTTCTTTTCATTCTTCCGAACAATACAAGTCTGACAAAAAACGATTACGCTGACGATATCCCCGCGATTAAATTCTATAAAAAAAAAGAGAAAAAAAGAAAAAAAAAAAAAGGAAAGAAAAGAAAAAAAAAAAAGGAGACCGCAGTCAAACGAGACCGCAATAATTTTTCCTGGCAAATTCCGATCTAGCGGTCGGGGTATTACCCGAGAACGAATGAATAATAATTGGTCCATTAGAAAATAACAATATCAGTTAGTGTTTCGACGGCTGCCCCGAAACGACGGATTTTCCCTTTTTCCGGGATATATTCAACGAAATATTTTCATTCGATCGATGTGCGAGATTAGAAAAAAAAAAAAAAAAAAAAAAAAAAAAAAATAGCAAGAAAAGTACAGAAATTCTATTCGAACATTTAATTTTCACCTCGTAAAAGATACATTGAAAGTGAGGAAGGAAAAAAAGCATACTCGCGGGCGCGCGCGTGCGTGCGTGCGTATACAGACACACAGACATTTGGAGTTACGAAAGATAAGATTTCTATGTATTCCAGGTAATAAACACCCAGGTATTCCTCACGAGGGACTCGAGGAACGACGCGACCGGGTGTCCGGCAGAAATTACGAAAACCAACAAAATAATTTCTTCTTTTACAGATCAGTCGAGCGTACGAGGTGGCGGCGGCGGTGGAGGTGGCGGCGGTGGCGGAGGAGGAGGAGGAGGAGGAGGAGGAGGAGGAGGAGGAGGAGGAGGTGGAGGAGGAGGTAGCGAGCAGACCGTCCCTCAGACGAGTCCTGCTAGCAGCACGAGTAGCTCGAGCCAGGTGAATCAGGTGAGCCAGCAGGTGAGCCAACAAACTCACCAGCAGTCTCGCCAACAACAACAACAACAACAACAACAGCAACAGGCAACGCCGACACCACCGATACCATTAACAACCACCGTATCGTCAACCGCGTTACTATTATTATCTACAAGAGCATCACCGGCATCGCCAATAACGACAATAATAGCAGCGACCACGACAACGTCGGCGACGACAACGACAACGACAACGACAACAGCAGCACCAGCAACAGGAGCAACAACAGCGGCAGCGGCAGTAGCAGCAGCGGCAGCGGCGGCTGCGGCGGCAGCAGCAGCAGCAGCAGCAGCTACGACGACGACTCCTCAATCCACGCAGATGGGAATCTCAACGGAAGAGGTTAGGCCCGAGGAAGAGGGCAGCCACCCGAGGGCAGCTCCAACGAGCCCTGAAAGCGAGGCCGAGGTCGACGACTTTGCACCTAAGAGGAAGCAACGACGTTACAGGACGACCTTCACTAGCTTCCAGTTGGAAGAACTCGAGAAGGCATTCTCGAGGACTCATTATCCTGACGTTTTCACCAGGTAAGACCTCAAGTATAAGGGATAGGATAGGATAGGATAGGATAGGATAGGATCGGATCGATCGGCTTATAACCACGAATAAAATCTCTCCGTCACGAAAGTCTATTTTCTAGTTTCTTCTTTTTCTCTTTTCTTTTTTCTTCTTTTCCCTTTTTTTTTTTTTTTTTTTTTTTAATCATTCCCGACAAGTCACGAACTAAGATGACTCGTACTAACGTGACGTACCTACATAGGTGTAACGTAATACTCGTTTTTCGGTTGATTACGAAGGAAATGGAGTGGGAGAGATGTTAGGGATTAGGAGAAGAGGGGGTGGAGAGAGAAAGAGAGAGGAAGGAGGGGAAAAGGTGTCTAGCCAAGTCCTAATCGAGTCTTCGTTTCTAACAGGCTTCCTGAATAACGGTATCGAGATATAGACGAGTAGACTGGCGCGACGCACGTTACGGATCTTGAGACCACCTATTAGTCTTCTGATTGATCCGAAATGTTTTAGCGATAGGGGATGACTACCGTTCCCAAATCCTTCCATTCGAGCATATTTTAACATAAGATAATATTTTCGAAAAAAAATTTATCGTTTAACATCTCCCTCTGTAATTCTTGACACTTTCGTTAAATTCCTACGTAAGTATGAGAAAGGATTATTACTGACACCCCCCCCCCACCTCCTCCCCCAATCGTACGATCATAATATGAGTATCCTTCGTCGCGAACGACCAACGATTAATACCTAAAAATCAATTAGGAATTCAAGATTGTAAAAGATCGAATCGAGAAATAAATTTCATCATCGGATCGATCCTATCTTAAAGGTTACCTATTTTAAACGTGTCATTTTATTTTATTTTATTTTATTTTATTTTATTTTATTTTATTTCATTTCATATCATTTTATTGCATCTAATTTATTTTTTATTTTATTCCTTTTCTTTTTATCTTTTCCATTTATTTCCTTTATTTTTCTTTCGAATCGTCCTTTTAAACTATCCATGAGTTTTTTACAATTTTGTTTTCTCAATCATTCCGACAGGTGAGAATGTAAACGAAGAAGGAAACTAAATTCTACGTACACGGACATGCGCGCTCACATTTGCACGCACGCACGCATACATAAAACGCAAAGCGATAAGCAGAATATTATCGATCGATGCCATTTTTACGATGAAGGCGTAGTCCTTGAACATGATCGTAAAACGGACTTGATTTCTTCATGATTATTCAAGCATCGTTGCTATAGAAGTCGTTTATTCGCATTGCAAAAATAGCGATGATTTAATTGCGCGCGTTACCGTAATTATGAACATACCAATGCCTATCGTTCCGATAAAAGTTAATAACTTTATCAAGATCGAATATAGATGTACATATGTATGTATGTACACGTAGGTACACATACATACATACATAGACACATAACGTAACTATCTCTATCTCATGTGCGCGCGCGCGCGTGTGTGTGTGTATCAATACATAAAAAAAAAAAAAAAAAAAAAAAAAACCATACGTGAGAAACATATCATTGGTCGATTACGTCGATGAAAATAAATAATAGATTGACAAATTTTCCTTGTTTTTTTCCTTCTTTTTCTTTTCTTTTCTTTCTTTTTCTTTTTTTTTTTTTTTTTTTTTCTTTTTTTTTTTTGGTCCATTATAAATCCCCAAAAACTATAATTCCGTATACGGTGTATAGGCAATTATTGTACGAAAGGATTTTAGAAACAAAACCGAGGAAAGAAAAATGACGGGGGACGACCATGATCGTTTCGAATATCCTTTTTCATTCTTTCTTTTCTTTTTTTCCTTCGTCTACTTCGTCTTCTTCTTCTTTCTCTCCCCCCCCCCCCTCTCTCTCTCTCTCTCTCTTTCTTACGATTCTACCCATGCAAATTTCCTTCCTTGGCCACGGTCGATGGTTTTGCATTATTAAGTCTCCGAGGAAGAGACGGCCGGTTGTTAGACGTGTAGAGTAACGCGCCGAGAATGGGGTGTAGTGCAATCTATCTGGATGCTTTTCTCTCTCTCTCTCTCTCTTTCTCTTCTCTATCCTTCCTTCTTTCCTTCCTTCTTTCCTTCTCAAGTCGTTCTTTTTTTACACGTGGCTTCTTTCGTGCTATGGAACACCCGGTAGGTAACTAATAGCGGTGTAATCGCTCGTAATAGGTCCGGTCCTGCGGCCACGGTATGGGGTTCTCGTAATTAACGAAGGTGGAAGAGGTAGTGTATAGAAAGAGAGAGAGAAAGAGAGAGAGAGAGAGAGAGAGAGAGAGAGAGCGAGTATGCAAGAGAGTTTGAAACAGGTAGTGGCCGTGGCGTACGCTCGGATTCTCTGGGGGGGAGGGGACACCATGGACCATCTTCTACCTACGAAACCTTGTTGCTTAGATCTTAGTACTACCTTATCTTCCCATGCTTCTTTCTCCCCCTTCCCCTCTAATACTACTCTTCTTCTTTATTCGTCGTCCAAATACGGTTTAATAAAAAATTCGTGAAAACCTACGTGACATCGTAGAAAACGATGAGATGAAACGAGAGTTCGTAAATAAACTATTGTTAGATTCCTCTTGAAAAATATTCCTTAATCGTCTTCAGGATCGTGACCGGATCGTTAAATTTCTTTTTTGTATTTATCGTTTTATTTATTTATTTAACAAGCGCCGATCGTGAGTGAAAGCGTAAACCCACGGTGATCGACTTTCATATATATATATATATATATATATATATATATATATATATATATATATATATATATATATATGTGTGTGTGTGTGTAATTTATAATATTTATAATATTATAAATTATTAAAATATTAAATCACATTTTCTTTTCTTCTTTTTTCCTTTTGTTTCTTTTTTTTTTTTTTCTTACAACTCGATCTCGTTCGGCGCCTTTTTATTTATTTTTCTTTGTCCTTCTCTTTCTACGTTTTTCGTTTTTTATTCTATTCATCTATTTTTTATTTTTTTTTATTTCTTCTTTTTTTTTTTTTTTTTATTTTCCTTTTTTGTCTAAAAAGGTAAAGATCAATTTTCTCGCGTTTATTACGACTCGATCAATTTATCAAATCCGATGATATATAATTAGTTCGGACGAGATATTTAATGAACGATACTAGATATTGAAATTCTCCGTATATCGTATAAAAATAAATCTCGCGATTGCGCGAGTGACGCAAGCCAGAACGAAGGTCGGATTAAAGCTGCTCCTGTGAAACAACGTTATAAATAACATTTTAATTACGTTCACGTCTTAAAAAGTCGTAGAACCGTGTTGGATGTGGAGACACATTGGCGGACAGGCACGCATAGTTCGTAAACGCCTAAGCTAAGTCATCGTTTATATTTTTATTCGGTGATCCTCCTCAAGATATTATTTTATGGTTATATCGTTCGTAAACAAGTGTCCTCGACGAGTCGAACTTCTAATACTTATCAAAAAGTTTCTAATCGAATGACTATAATCGCTGTCCTAGCCGGAGAATAGAATTTAATGTACTTTCTCTTTCTCTCTCTCTCTCTCTCTCTCTCTCTCTCTCTCTCAGTTGCTCTCTTTATCTTTTTTTCTTTCCCAAAAATATATCGACAAAAAAGAATCCTGAAAATGTAATTTATCGATTTATCTATCTGTATATAACATATCTATCTATCCATCCATCTATCGTTAATTATTATTCAATTCGTCGTATCTAAATTTTTTTTCACTTCTCATACGAATCTTACTATTTTGTAGTAATAAATTGATTTGGTTTCCTTCGTTTCTCAGTGCCTTACGTTGGTATTAATTTCACACTAATTGGATTTTATGGTCGCTTAGGTTTATTGACCAGCCGTGAGGGACGAAGGAGGAAGAAACCAAGCGCGAAAGAGCGAGAAAGACAGACATAGAGAGTGAGAAAGATAGAGTGAGAGAGAAAGAGAGAGAGAGAGAGAGACTCGTCGGAACACATTGCATATTCATTAGAAGCCTTTACCGAAGGGCACGCGCACGATTGGTTCTATCAAAATACATTTAATGGACAGACACCACTAGTATATATATATATATATATATATACACACACACACACACACATACATATATGATATTTTATAAGGAGTCATCCGATATATGCGAATAATACCCAGGACCCATTTGTTACGGGCGAATAATAAACGTTTTACAATCGTTAGGTACAAATTACTACGTGTCCGCTCATAAACGTCCTACGAACGATGATTTATCTCGATTTCCTCTCGATCAGCGCGTATTATCAAAACCACGGTTATAACATATACCAGTAAGTACCTCTTACTCGTAATATAATATATAATCGTAAATAGGTGCCCGACCAGAGTCGTGACAAAAAATAAATATATATATATATATATATATATATATATATATATATATATAAAATCTTATAAGTGATTGTGCGTAAAAAAGAAAACAGAAAAGGAAAAAAGAAAAGAAGAAGAATAAGAAAAGTCTCTGTCAGGAAGTTATTGAGAAGGCGTAATATACTTGCGTATTACTTACAAATAAAATTGTATTTTACTACAAGTTTGTAACAGGACACGAGTTCAATATTATACCATTGAATTTTGATGTCTTTTTCTTTTCTTCCTTTTTTCTTTCTTTTTTTTTTTTTTTTTTCTTTTTTTTTTTTTTTTTTTTTTTTTTTTCCTTTTTTCTTATTTTTAACACGTCGCCAATCAATTGAGATATACCCAATTTACACGTACTGTCTAACTATCCATATAGTAAGGTTTTACTTATATTACCTACTTCTTATATATCCTACCTAATCACATAATATATCAATATTTATTATTATTATTATTTTTAACGTTGGACTGTGATTGAATAATATTAAAATCACGCATAATATGTTACATAAGTAGGTCAAATCTAATTTCTATTGAACGTATCTGGACATTCGATCTCGAACTAATTTGCAAGTTTATGTTAAATATTAAAATGACTTACTATATTGGTTACTATATGGTACGACGGTATGTATCTATGAGTTTTTACATTGGTTTTAATTTCTGTTTCTCTTTTCTCTCTCTTTTCTCTCTTTTTTTTTCTTTTTACTATCGAAATAAAAGAACAACGACAACGAGACGAGAAGACGCAGAATCTTTTTTCCCTTTTTTTCTTTTTTTTCTTTTTTTTTCTTTTTTTTTCTTAGTAGGTATAACACTTATGAAGAGGTTCGAAACTGTTCAAACAAACGTGTAAAACAAGTCGATTCCGGAGGAAAAAGAGAGAGACAGACATGGACGAAGAGAGACAAACATAAAGAGAGAGAGAGAGAGAGAGAGAGAGAGAGAGAATATACGTATACGTTAAAGCGTTTTCGAACGTAGCCACTTACTTTTACGAGCTCTTAAGATCTAATTTAGATTAGAGTCGTGTGGCTCGAGCTACCGTGGCCGACGCGTTCGATCGACCGTCGTCGACCGAATGAGAGAGAGAGAGAGAGAGAGAGAGAGAGACTCTCTCTTTTCGAAACGACGACGTGACGAAGCCTTCGTAGTTATGTGTTTGTTGGTTTTTCGACCATTTTTATTTTCCTCCTTTCTCTTTCGTTTCGTTTCGTTTCGTTTCGTTTCGTTTCATTTCATTTCCTTTCGTTTCGCTTGTAAAACCAAAGAACTTAGACATCGAATGACTATCCATTACGGACCATTCGTTTACCAAGCTCCGTTTTTTTTTTTTTTAGGTCAAGTCGATGTTCCGACAAATTAAAGAAAGACAATCTATGTGTGTGTATGTGTGTGTGTGTGCGTGTATGTGTGTAAGGGAGTATATGAATATGTGTACGTGTGTACGTGTGCATGTGTGTGTGTGTGTGTGAGAAAAAGAGAAAGAGAGAGAAAGACAGAACGTGCGAAATCAATTTACGAAAAAAGACGGAAAGTTTCGAATTGATCAACGAAGAGTTTCTTTAATGATTTATATATATAATAATAGATATATATATGTACATATATTTGTTTTTATCCCTATTGACATATGAATCAACGTCTGTCTTTTATAATATTAAGTATGTATATATATTTATACGTGCATATACATGAACGTAACACGATTACGTTCCGATTTCTTTTTTTCTCTTTTCGTATCTAGATACGCGCAGGTAATAATAGATTATGTTCCTTGAACGATCATACAAAATATTAAATAATTACATATTATTAATTGAAATGCCACATTTTCTACGTTTGTAAATCAAGATAAGTGTTCTTTTTTCTCTCTTTTTCTTTTTTTTTCCTTCGTTTTTTTTTAGCATCAATGGCATATTTATGGAATCAATAACAGTGCTTTAAAAACACTATATATATATATATATATATATATATATATATACTCAATGACTTTGCAGTCTTATCAAGTATCCTTATAAAATTTTTTTATTACAGACATTCGAGCCTCGCGATGCTATTACGAACATATGTTTTGACCTGTCGTACGATCGACAAGGAAAAAAAGAACGAATAACAACAAGAAAATGATTGAAAAAGCATTAATCCATGTAGTAAAGAGTCGATAATTATTACCTTGTGATGCAATGTTTTCTAACGAAAAAAAAAGAAATATATATATATATATATATATAGAATTAATGTTTTTCATTGCTTTGCAAATCGATATTATTATTTCTTAATTATACTATATGAAATTAATTTATACAAATATTAATAATTATTCATTATTATTATTATTATTATTATTATTATCATTATTTATTCATCTTTTTTTGTTACTTATTATTTATTAATATTAATAATAATAAAAATACGAAAAATAAAGAAAACATTAATATACTTTCTCCGGCGCTAACGTAATATAATAATAATAATAATAATAATAATAATAATAATAATAATAATAATAATAATAATAGTTTAAAAAATCAAACATTTCATATGCTATCACCGACGCGACATACAAGAGAAAGAAATAAAGAGATATCAGAAAGAATCGATGTATAGGTTTGACGAATTACAAAGCGAGGAAACTTTTCTTCGGGAGAATGAGAAAATAGAGATTCAGACAGGAGGTGTACCACCTGTTCAAAGGGCCGCAAAGCGCG
>NC_062192.1:1343004-1345504 GCF_912470025.1 Vespa velutina
TTTTTTTCCTTCGTTCACACTCTTTTATTTCCTTCTCGTTATATCGCGTCTGGAGAAGGCTAAAGGATAATCGATATCGTTCCCGTAACGCAACTTCGATGAACGCAACTCTCGCGGAATCGTTTCAAGGATTTTCGAGTGCGCGCACTTACATGGAGATAAGGAAAATTAAATCCTATTAAGTCGTTGTTATCGTAATTACGATCGCGCTCGAACTAGCCTTATTGAGAAAGGAGCCAATGCCTGTGCTTTGGATTCTCTCTTTTTATCTCTCTCTCTCTCTCTCTCTCTCTCTCTCTCTCTCTCTCTTTCTTTCTCTTTCTTACACACACAGAAAGAGAGAGAGAGAGAGACGCACGCACATATAATTCACAATTTCATTATTTATACGATTACACATGCCCACTTGAATTTTCCTCAATTTCTAATAATACTTAAAAATTTTTCTAACACTCATCTATTTTAGATATCAACAGATATCGGAATTACATGTAACGTGAAACGCATTCGATCGTGTTTTTCTTTTTCTTTTACTTTTTTCGAGATGAATAAACGTCGAGGTGAAGAAAATATCGATTCCGTCGTTCGATCGATCTTTCTTTCTTTCTTTTTTCTTTTTTTGTTTTGTTTTGTTTGCTCCTTCCTTTTTTCTTTTTTTTTTTTTTTTTTTTTTTTTTTTTTTTTTTTTTTTTGATTCATTCCCCTTACTCTATCTCCTCGACCTTGGCAAATCAAGGAGGAGAGAGAGAGAGAGAGAGAGAGAGAGGATCTTCGGGGCACGAGAAAAAGGTCCTGATATACCTGTAATTTCGACAGCATTTGCCCGAAATCTTCTTTCGGGCCGGGCGTGTGTTTCCCTAAGCACGAGAGAGATTTCGAGAGGGAATCGGTAGCGCTTCTGTGTGCGCCCGTAATAACCGAGATTTCTTCGCGATTTCGTGGAACATCTGTGTAATTTGCGTGCGGAATGATGAGAGGGAATAGCCCCTTAGGGTGTCTCGCTGTGATCGACTTGCCCCCGTCGATGATCTTCCAGTTTTCGTGAATCTCAAACTTACCCGGGGTCTCATTTCTTTCTCTTTTCTTTTTCCCTTTCCCTCCCCCCACTCCTCTTTCTCTATTCCTTTTTTTGCTATCTCTCTTCTTGCTTCCTCCCTTTCTTTCTTTCTTTCTTTCTTTCTTCCTTTTTTTCTTTCTTTCTTATATTTCCGGATACATTAGACTCTCTTACGATTTTTTGTTTATTCCTTTTCCTTCCTCCAAATGTCATATATTAAGAAAGAATCGTCGTAATCGTTTTTGGAAGAACACGGATAAATAGATAGATAGATAGAGAGATAGATAGATAGATAGATAAATAGATAGATAGATGAACAGAGAGAGAGAGAGAGAGAGAGAGAGAGAGAAAGACTCTCAACGATCTCTCGCAACAAGTGAAAGGTGGATATATTATTTTTAGAAACTCTATAGAGATACGAACATTTTACTCTAACAACGTTCAAACTATCTAGACGCCATTATAAGAACGTAATTCTTTGCGATTACGTGGAAGGCGATAAGAGGAGGAAACGATTCATGGTGAGAACCATTCGTTCTCACGTAGGATTAATGTTTCTTCTATTCTATCTTCGACGATGTCCTTTTGTTGTTATTTCTTATAAAGAGAATGACGAATAGGAGTAAGAATAATAATAATAATAATAATAATAAGAAGAAGAAGAAGAAGAAGAAAAAATGAAGAAAAAGAAAATGGAAAAAAAGAAAAAGAAAAAAATGATAACGATGACGATGAGGCCGATGACGACGATGATGATAATGATGATGATGATGATAAATATCATGGATAATTATTTGCGTGGTATCTATAACAGGATAAACTCGATGACCACTTTAAATCCGTCACATTTGATCGCGTTAATTATATACACACATACATACATATATATATATATATATATATATATATATATATATATATATATATATATATATATATATATATATATTTCATATACACATATTACCCATAATTACGGATTTATACGAACCAAGAAGATCTTATCTCGCTGGTAAAATTGGAATGGAAATTTGTTTGGCTCTGGTTACTCTAATGGATATTAATAGTCTTAGTCTCATCTCAACGACGCACGAAAAGATCGAGTACTTCTTATTTTACTTACTTATTTAATCATTACTAATGGGAATAGCGAAGCGGAGGAGGAAGGTAAACGAAAGGGGGGTGGAGAGTGGGAAGACGTAAAATTGAATTGAAAATAATGCGTAATGATGTTAAACGATAATGCAATTAATCGATAGGTGAATACCGATAACGATCCTATCATTCACACGGATACAAAGTAAATTAATCTAATGCATAAGTGCCTGATCATAATCAATGACGCTAATGCCACACTGTTCATTTTTTTGTTTTTTTTCTTTCTCTCTCTCTCTCTCTCTCTATCTCTCGCTCTGTTTGTCCGTTTGTTTGTCTATGTCTTTG
>NC_062192.1:1350504-1368004 GCF_912470025.1 Vespa velutina
CCTTCTTTTTTTATTTCTTTATTATTTTTCTTTTTTTTTTTTTATTTTTGTTTTCTCACAAGACTCGTCTCCTCTTACAAATAGTTTCATCTCTGACTAGAAGCCAATTTCGAGATTCGACTGATCGAATAAGTTAAATTGCATCGGTATTATTTTGTATTGTCACGAAAATGGGGTAAACGATGCGAAAGATGCGAGAAAAAAGAGAGAGAGAGAGAGAGAGAGAGAAAGAGAGAAAGAGAGAGAGAGAAATCTATGGAATGAAAAGTTTTCGAGTATGTTTTTATAAAACGTCGCATCTTGTTCAGTTCGTCGTTTTTTACTTATCGTAATCGTTATACGAAAAAACAAAGTATGCTACCAACGATTGTATATATTATGTGTGTGTATGTGTGTGTGTGTGTATGTGTATCGTTCTACTATAGTCGTCGCGAGGACACGAAAGAAAATCGACCCAACAACCGAACGGGACGATTGGTCTGTCCCTTTGCCTCCCTCGTGTACGAAGAAACAGTGAGAGTAAGAAGAGGTGGGGGAAGGGGCAGGGAGGAGCTTTGAGAAAGGGACGAAATGAGTGCTAACAGCTAAAGGAAGAGAAAAAGAGAGAAAGAGAGAAAGAGAGAGAGAGAGAGAGAGAAAGAGAGAGACACTTCCATTGAACCGATCGGAACTCGACTCTTCGAGGAACCTCCGCGATGGAATGCGTTCAAAACGAAGCAAGTACCGCCAACGAAGATATTTTCTCTTTCTCTGTCTGTCTCTCTCTCTCTCTCTCTCTCTGTCTCTGTCTCTGTCTCTGTCTCTGTCTCTGTCTCTGTCTCTGTCTCTGTCTCTTCTTTTTTATCCTATCTCAAATAAACTCACGATTTCAAATCGACCGGATATCTGTTGATTTCGTCATAAAACAACGTTTACCGTACGAAATTAATTTGATAGAAAAAAAAAAAAAAAAAAACAAGAAGGAATAATTCGATTTGTTTTCAATCGAAAATTAATATATTCCTGTTAAAAAAAAAAAAAAAAAAAAAAAAAAAAAAAATTATGACGTAATTATATCAAACTATTAAAATAGATATGCTTCTCTTTAAAAATGATGAAGATTTTTTTTACGTTTCTTTATCTCTTCTTCTTTTTCTTTTTTTATATCATTTTATCGCAAAATGTTATGCAGTTTTATGTGAAAGAATGAAAGAAAAAGTAAAAAAATATTAAAAGTATCGAATAATAAAATGAAGTATTGTTTACGTATTTTTTTTTTTTTCTTTTTTTTTTCAATTAGATATATTAAAAATGAAAGGACGTTGATATATGGATGTAAGATATTTTTTTGGAAAACTTTCAAAGCCGATATATATCGTCTCTAAGATAGTCCATAATCCTTATTACGAACTATTGTTAAATTCTATTTTTTTAATTTCGATATATAGAGTACGGACGTGAATTCAAATCGGAATCGTTAATTTAACGCGAGATCATTTCGATGTTCCGAATTAAATCTTAAATCGCATTGAATAATTCGATACTAATACGCAAATGTTCTCTCTCTCTCTCTGTCTCTCTCTCTTTTCTATCGATAAAAATAAGAAGGAAAGATGATCGTTTGAAAAAAATTTCTTTCTCTTTCTTTTTGTTTTTTCATCGATTCGTTGAACAACGAATCTTGGATCTGGTTTGGATATTTCAAAGAGAAAGGTACAAATTTAGATAGGAGAAAAGGATGGATGGTAAGATGATGGTTGAAATAGGAGTAAGAAGGATAGAAAGAGAATAAGAGAGAGAGAGAGAGAGAGAGAGAGAGAGAGAAAGAGAGAGATAGCAAAGATCTTCTCTTTGCCTCGAAGCAGCCTTCCGTTCGGTCGGAAGACCGCCGGATAATGATACGCTGCCGCCTTCCTGAAAAAGGTTGAGATGCGTCACTCTAACCGGAATTCGATCTCTCGGGGGTCGTCAACGACTTCCAAGTAAAGGTATCAATCCGCCATTCTGACCCGGAATCGAAGTATACGACGCGAGTTCGTTGAAAGATTCGAATCGTTTCATGACGATTCAGTTAGCCCCTATTTTACCACCACCATCACCATCATCACAATTAATAATCAAAGAAAAAAAAAAATGGATAGTATAGTTACATTCGTTGACACATGATTTATGATAAATCATTGTTTCTTTTCTTTTCTCCTTCTTCTCATTTTTTTCTCATTTTATTTTATCTTATTTTATTTTTGAAACACAAACACTTACGTGCGTCCACCATTACGATCTGTGTTTCAGGTTTGGTTTCAAAATCGTCGAGCAAAATGGCGAAAACAGGAAAAAGTTGGTCCACAAGCACATCCGTATAATCCTTATCTTGGATCGGGAGCACCCCCGCCGTCCGCTGTCGTGGCACCAACATTACCGAATCCGTTTGCCCATTTGGGTAGTTTCGCTCTTCGTAAACCATTTGATGCTTTTCGTTATCCACCTTTGGGCCATGGACCTGTCCTTCCTGGAGCATATACTACTCATCCTTATCATCGAGCTCCACCTCCATTGTTACCACCGGGCATGCCATTACCATACACGTCTGCGGCATCGTTTCAAAGCCTATTGGCAAATATATCTGCCGCACAAAGGCCTAAACTCGTTCGGGGCTCTACACCACCACCACCGGCACCACCACCACCTCAACCAGCACCGCCGATAACTATGTCTCATCCATCGGTGGTTCCTCAAGCACCGCCTACAGCTAGCTCGCCACAAAGTTCACCGACTGGTAGCGTTGGTTTACCGGACATCGACAGGAGAACCAACAGCATTGCGTCTCTAAGATTGAAAGCACGAGAATACGAGCTCCATCTTGAAATGCTCAGGAAAAATGGTGATCTCATTAGCTGAAGATGGTGCCTCTACAATATTTACTTGTTCAACGACGACGATGACAACGTGAAACGATCGACGTGTGCCTCGATAATAATATTAATCAAGGGGAATCGATGACGATTATATTCACGAGTTAAATAATAATAATTTAGTGACAATGACAACGCGAGGTAGGAACGATAAAACATCGAGAGTGTCTACCGTACCCGGTAGAGAAAATAAATTAATAAATAAATAAATAAATAAATAAATAAATAAATATATATATATATATATATATATATATATATATATATATAAACTGAAGATGTTAATGTCGTTCGACGATACGATGTAATGAGGAGTTCTCTTTTGTACGAATTTTTTGATCGGTTATATAACATTTTCCCCGAGAACAACGACTCAAACACCGTACGATATTTCTCATCGAACGATTTCGATGATTTTCGATGTTCCTAAAAAAAAGTAACATCTCTTGTATTTACATACGTCGTTTAAATTAAATCTCAAGAATTTTCATTGGTTAATACGTTGTTGCTTTAGACTTTGCAAAAGTGCTCAGAGACTCGTTCGATATATCAAAAGAGATTCATATATTAAATCTCGTGATGAGAATCGTTCATTCTTCTTTTAGGCATAATTTAAGAGTATCTTTATACCATTGCCTGAGGATTACCGAATGTCGTTCGAAGATAACAACAAGGATGGTACATGTTTTTTTTTCAATTTAAGAAAGAAAGAGAAAAAAAAATTTTTAAAGGAACAAAAAAGAGAAAAAAAAGATGATTAGAGAAAAGAAAAAGTTCAAAGGAAAACTTTTCCGATTTATTAACGAAATTTAACAAAGCCAAGATACGACGTTAAATACTTTCGATTAATCCAACGAATATTTCAATCTTCATCCCTAATTGTCGATTAGAAATATACGTGGTAATTCTAACTTTCTAATTTTTCATCGAGTCCTTTATGATTGAATTTTTGCGCTCGTACAATTTTCCAATTAACGTTTCTTCTTTTTTATTTCATCGAAATTTTAAAAATTCATCGGAACTCCAACTAATCATGAAATATATTTCAGAATTATTTTCAATGACTTTTGCCTTATCGTTCTATTTAGTTTATTCTGTTCTACGTTGACAACTCGTGGGATCAAGAAAAATTATTCGTTTGCATTCGTCCGAAGTCATTACTTCAAACATAATGAATTTTTATTGATTTTACGAACTGTCGCTTGCTCTTCTTGCGTAGTTCACGATATACTAATTTGAACTTAAATTAATTATTATCGATTCCAATCGAAAGATCACGACATTCTCATTGTGAAAAAATGTGATATCGTTGTCAATAGAATTGTCAAGAAAATCTTGACGAACCAAATGCTTTCTCCCAAAGCGATTCTCAACGCGAGGCTTCATCGGAACAATAAAGATATAAGAGATAAAATCTTCGTCGATGTTTCGTAATAACGAAAGAAAAACAAAAAAGAAATAATAATAAACAAACAAAATTTTTTTTTTGTAATTAAAAAAAAAAGAAAAAGAAACGAAAACAAAAAATTAAAGGAAATTAATTAATTCGAAAGAAAGGAAAAAAAAAATATATATATATATATATGTATATTATATATTAAATATTATACAATATACATATATATATTTTTTTTTCGATCATTAGAAAAAAAAAAAAGATCGACAATCATCCGTCCGCAAAAATTCTCGACACGATGATTCTACGATGTAAAAAGTGTTTGCATTTTATTAATTTTCTTTTTCCTATTTTTTTTTTCTCTCTCTCTCTCTACACGAGGTAAAAATAAAAGCAATTTCGTCGGTCATCGTCATCGAGAAATTTCGCTCTGTTTCTTCTTTTTTTTCTCTCTCTCTTTCTTCTTATTATTTTTCGTTTCTTATTTCTCTCTCTCTCTCTCTCTCTTTTTTTTCTTTTTGTATCTTTTTTATTTTTCTCGTTAGCTCGATCAAACGTAACACGAACGTTGCAAACGCGCGCAATTCTGGAATATCCATTATGACATTTACGACACGCTAGAGTTAGGAGTCGTTTTTAAATGGAAAAATAAAAGAAAAAAAAAAAAAAGAATAAAAAAAATGCAAAAGAAATCAATAATAATATTTATATACCACACACGTTGTTTATATATACATACATACATATACATATATATATACATATATATATACATATGTGTATATATATATATTTATATATATATATATATATAGTACATACTAATGTAAGTAGTACTCTCTCTTTACGAATTGTCATAAGACACGATAGATTTTTACGATTAATCTAATCGTTTCTTTATTCTTTTCTGTTATTCCTTTTTTTTTTTTTTAATCATCCCCCTTAGTTCTACATAAACTACTTTGTAAATAGTTTAACAAGATTAATGTATGTATTATTTTTAACGAAGCAAATTGCAATTGCTTAAAATTACGAACGAAAGCATTCACACGCAATTATAAAAGGTGAATGGTCTTTTTATTAGATCACTTCTATTCAAAAATTCTACGAACATTGTTTGTTGTCATTGCGAAATATTTTTCTCCTTTGTTTCTTCTTTTTTATTTTTTTTTTTTTTTATTTTTTTTTTTTACTTTTATTTTGTTTCAGTTCATCTTAATTTTTTCCTTTTTCCTTTCTCTCATCTACTTTTCCAATCATATTTTTCATCGAAACATTACGTCGATGTGTGTTAAATTGTACTTAAACTCTATTAAACCTGTCTATCCTCTCTTTGCAGTGAATAAAATGACAACGAATCACAAGAATGGTAGTGTCATTTCATTTAACCTTATACCAATTAAATATAAAGTATAATAAATTATATTAAATATTATAAAATATAATAAAATATATTAAATATAATAAATTTAAATAAATATAAAACATATTAAATATTCGAAGAATAATTTTTATTTATTTATTCATTTTTTTTTCTCTCTATTTCTTTCTTTCCAAAATCCTCGAAATGTCAATTGACGATGAAATAATTAATTTGAAAAAATAAGAAACGAATACGCCTAACATACGATCTAATGAAATTCTACAAAAACTACATTTAATAATAAAAAAATTTCTCTTTTTACGCTCAAAAATAGCATCGAAGAGTCAACTAATTATAATGTTTAGAAGCGATATATCTTTGTTTCTTGCAAGAAAATTAATAAAAATTACGATTCAACAAAATCTCGAATTTTTAACGCTAGTATAATATGAATATGTTTATATAACAATATATATAGAATGAATTTTTATTCGGAAGATGTTTAGCATAAAAAAAAACTCGGTATCTCGATTTCTCAAATAGACGCGTTTAATAAAATTAAAAAAAAAATAAAAAAAAAAAAAAAAAAGATGAAAAGAATTCTCCCTTTTGACAATAGATAAGAACTGACTTTAATGATGACTCCATAATGTTTATAAATAATATACGTCATTATCACGAAAGAAAAAGCTTCGGTTTGAATTAAAAAGATTTTAGTCTTTTGCGTAGGAGGTGCCCTTGTCAATGATGTCGTTTGGTAACCTTGTATAGGTCGCTTATTGTTATGGTCGTTTCGTCGGACCTCTCTCTCTCTCTCTCTCTCTCTCTCTCTCTCTCTTTCTCTATATGAGTGTGTGTGCGCGTGTGTGTCAGCTAATTAGCAATATTGAAAGAGTAGGGAAAAAGAGAGAAACAGAAAAAGAGAAAGGGGAAGAGGAAGAGAGAGAGAGAGAGAGAGAGAGAAAGAGAAAAAGAAGGAGAATTAAGATACCTGTAATTTAGGCTTACCCTTTCGTAACGATACGTGATCGACTATTGGATAAATCGATTAAAAAGACTCTGAAGCTGGACAAATCGGTTATCCAATGAAAAGTGACACACGAGTTAAGTGCATTACGATGTTGTTGGATAAAAGTGCAATGTATCGGATTACCCGTCACGACAAGCTAATGTTAAATAATATCAGGGAAAGGAAAAGTTAGCTTAGTTTCTAATGAAATCCGTGTATATTTAATGGCAGACGTCTTTACTTATGTCCTACGTGAGTTACATAAATATCTACATATGTATAATTTTTATACACACGCACATATATATATATATATATATATATATATATATATATATGTACATATAAATAAATTTATAGATTCAATATAGACGTCTGTAGGTATTACATTTTAGTACACGTCTATATGGGCATTCATTCGAAACGAATTGAAATCGATTAACGTAATTTTTCGAGAAAATTATAATAATGACTATAGTACGAAGATGAGCCTTTATAAAATCTTTATTGACTAACGTAATAATATTGCGAGAAAATTATAATAACTATAGTATTAGAGGACGTTGTAAAATCGTTTACGAAGATAATATCGTCGGATATTTCGTAACGTGTATGTGGGTGGGTATATTTAATATGAAACTTTATGCGGTCTAAGATACACAATACGATATAATTCGTCAAGATTTTTCTTATAAATCGTATTTGAAGAAAGTGATAGAAAAGAAAAGAAAAAAAAAACAAGAACTACAAGAAGGGAAAAAAAATTTTTCCAAAGTGTTGAAATAGTTGACATTTCTTGTAATTCAACGTTTCTCGAGGAGAAACGATCGAATGAATTTTCAAATGGATCGTGATAAATCAGCTGCTATTAAACTGGTTCTTGAAGTGAATTTAATCGAACGATTGATATACATGTATACGGAGACACACACACACACACACACACACATATATATACATATATATTTGATGTGTTTCAAAATAAATAAAAATGTCTGCATGGATATATACATATACATATATAATCGATTTCGAATTATTAAAGATATTATAGAAAACATTATTATTAAATATATTAATAGTCGAATGTTTATATATATATATATACGTATATAATGTATATATATATATTATATAGATTCTATTTTAATATAAGAAGAAGAAAAAAGAAGAGTAAAAAAAAAAAAAAAAATAAAAAAAAAAGGACAAGAAAGAAAAAGAAGAAAAAAAGAAGAAAAAAAAAGGTTGACTCAACGAAAGAGGGGGGAAAAAATACGAGGCAGAAAGTAGAAAAATGTAAATGGTAGTGGTAGTATTAACTACAGGGAAGAAAATAAAAGAATAAAAGAAGATATAGCAAAAAAAAAGGGATAGTCCGAGAGAGAGAGAGAGAGAGAGAGAGAAGCAGTGGATGGCAGTGCCGGGACTCCAGAGATGAAGGATGTACGGCGTGACGGTCTAATTGAGGCCTTCTTGATTGCATTTACACCGCTGCACGGCCTCCCGTATACCCAGTGGTGTATCCCAGCATCCACCTTCTGCAATGGATCCACGTCGTATCTGGCGAAGGCTGCCGCCACTTCGACTCTCTTTCTCTTTCTTCTACTATCTCGTTCTTTTTTTTTCTTCCTCCACCTCCTCCTCCTCTTCCTCCTCCTCCTCCTCCTCCTCCTCCTCCTCCTCCTCTACGACTTCTCATTACGACGTCCTTCTCAAAGTAAATCTCTCTCTCTCTCTCTCTCGCGCGCGCGCGGGCGCGCGCGCACGCTTCTTATCTCACTTCATCCTTCCGTGCTTATAAACTCTATATATTCTTTTCCCTTTCTTGTCGAGATTTTTGAAAGATCATTTCTATATATCTTTCTATTTTTCATTTCCTTTCTCTTTCATTCTTTCTCTTTTTCAAAATCTTTCGAAATTTCTAAAATCAAAAATTATAAAAAAAAAACCGTACACACACATATAAAATATATATGTGTGTGTGTTTATTTATATATATATATATATGTACGCACATATAAACGGTGAGAAGAAAAATAATTAATACGTCTAAATCCTCGTCATATATATATATATATTTATGTGTATACATTTGCAGAATTCGATTTAATTCGATAATGAATTCAATTAGATATAAAATAAATTTAATTAGAAATTACAAAGATATCGTTGCATTTGGAACGTTTTCTTTGTTTGTTAGGCAATTACATCGATATAAAAAGTTATCGCAGTTTGACCTGTAGGAAGACGTAACGAACGAGCAATAAAGACGAAGTTATGAAAACGAAAGAAGAAAACGATGCGTTTATCGTCGAAGGAAGATCCCATTTGGGGTCTTTTCGATCTCTCTTCTCTTGGTACTCTTAGGATATGGGGGATGAGGATGGAGATGAGGAATGGGGCCGGGGGTAGGGTGGGGTAAGGTGGGATATGACCACTTCTTCACTCCCCTCTTCTCCGTAACATCGGCAAACACCAACGTCACAACCACCACCACCATTACTACCACTACCACCCTCGGCTGTTCGCCAGGGACATGGCATAAAATGTGCAAACGCCGTCATTAGTTACATGGTACCTAAGGACACATGGGGTGGGTGGGAAGAAAGGCGGAGCCGGGGGAGAAGAGTGGAGAGGGGAAATGCTATCCTCTCGAAGTCTTATTAAGCCCATTACGTCTTAATTTATTTCCTTATTTTAGAAAAGGAAGAGAAAGAAAGAAGAAAGAAAAAAAATCTACAAAGAGAAACGAAGAAAAGGAAAGAAAAGAAAAGGAAAAAATAAAACCGTAGCTGAACCGTATTGCTGAACCCCGAAAACGAACGTTGAACGTTTGAACGGTGGAAGGGGAGTACGATGTAGAGAAGTAATGATATAATTCCAGTGAGGCGTCTCGACGAAGCACCATTTGCATTTCGGTACTTCTCCTTCCTCAGGGTCCTAACTTTTCGTACCTCTTTATAACCAATAAAAAGTTCGCACGCGAACGTGTGGGAAAAATAATGAACGCCTACGATCACCTCGGCTGACCTCTCTTTCTCTCTCCCTCTCTCTCTCTCTCTCTCTCTCTCTCTCTCTCTCTCTTTCTCTTTCTGATTCGCGGAAGGGAGACTCGTTTTAGGATTTGCCAATTTTGATCGTTCGTTAAAATGCGAAATTTGATTACCTGGGATAATAATCGCGCGAGGGACTCTCTTTCTATCTTTTTCTCTTTTTATCATTTAACTTATCGCCGACAGATAACCAAACGAGAAACAATAACTTGTCACTAAAAAGTTTGACTTATCATTCAGATTATGTTGTCTAATGATTCTACTTTTTTCTTCGTGTTTTCTTTTTCTTTTTTCTTTTTTTTTTTTTTTTTTTTTTTTGTTTTTTTTTTCTTCAACGATAGATTACTCTCATCTTAATATTTCGTCGATAAACAAAACGTTTTCTTGAGAAATTAATGTTGAATTTTTTTCACTCACCATTTATGAAGTTCTACGATGGCTGCAAAACTCACGTCCTCGTTGTAGATCAAATTTATGGAAGGATAATCCATAGTAAGTGAAAAATGAGGTATGTCATATACATCGAAGTCGATCGAGATCGTCATAGGGTTGAAATCTTAGAACGAACTTAAAAATGATCTGTAAAATAAATAGAACACAAATTTGTATTAAAAATTTTCTCGTAAGAAAATATATTATAAAATCATTGTCTATAAAATTACAAATTTTATTTATTAATTAATCTTCTACGAAAAAAAAAAAATAGATATTATTATCTTGACAATCTTCGATGAGTCTAATACGCGACAATTATTTATCAATTTACATTAAATTATAATTAATTAATAATACGTAATATTTATAGAGAATCTAAAAAAAAAAAAAGTATTAACAAATAATAATTAATAAATCCGAACGAATTTACTTTGACGTTATATAATTACGATCTTTCTGTTTAAATAAAAATATACTTTATATAATACACTTTAAACATTGATTCTTCTGTAATGATCTCTTTGTACGTAGCTGATAATAAAAATATAGATAAGTACGTTTTTAAATGTTTCATATTAATCTCGTGAAACGCGAATGAATTTATTAACGATTCCATTCATTATCTCTCATAGGATCGTAATAATGATCTGAAAAAGTTAATAAGAAAATCATTATAATGATAAAAATAATGATAAAAATTAATGTGCATATACATATTTAATATACATGCGCATATACATATTTAATATACATGTGCATATATATGTATATATTAGAATAAGATATAATCAATCGATAAAATATATTTTAATATTATAATTACCAGTTGGAAAAGACGACGAGCGATGCTTTCGTACGTAAGTACACGATTAGACTGAAGAGAACAGAGTCACCTTCTCGAGGTCGAGTATTAGTTTTGATAGGATCTCGCATTACGAGAGAAATTTCTTGAAATTCCTGAAGGACAAAAACAAAGTCGCAAGAGTTCTCATTAACTCCTAGATCGTTCGATATATATCATAGTTTATATGAGCTAACAATGTAAATAAATTTTTATTGATTTATTTACATGTACGTACGTACATACGTACATTGCGTACTCACTGTGAAACAAGATACAGTTTACGTATAGTAACATTTATCGTATTATGTGCATAACTGAGCTCTATCGATTCGTAAATTATTTTATTTGAAAAATATCATTAAAAATCTTTGTTAATATATAATAAAGTAATACGTAGTATATATATATATATGTATTGTACACATATGCACACACACACACATACACACATATGTACACGATTGATTATAATAAATTATTAAGCTGAGTAAGATTTAAACATAAAATATTCATCGATATCGTGAAAATAAGTTTGGAAAATTTAGACAGACTTTATTACCTGTGCATAACCTCTCGAAAAAAGTGCCATAACCTATTTCATTTTTTTTTTAATATATTTTTTAAACCTACGACGATCCTACGACCAATTAAATATTTCCTCGTGGAAATCGTATTTTCATTAATCGATTGGTATACATACACACACACACACACACACACACACACATATATATATATATATCTATAAGGCATACAATAATAAAAAAAACGTATAGCAAATACCTGTAATTAAACCAATGTTGGACTCATCTATCGAACAATCATAGCGTCAGTTTAACAACTATTTCCATCGCGCATGCGCATAGCGTCACCTTATACAGCTATTCTGAAAAAACATATAAATTATAATATTTCGGTATTGTCGAACGCAAAAAAAAAAATATAAAAAATATTTATTATAAACATTATAATAATGTATATGCAAAAGATATAGAAACGATTAATTAAATTGGAAAATAAATTAAAGCATAGATCTTAAAAAGGTTATGAAACGTTCGAATGGAAGTGTTATATTTTAATCTCAAATATCTTTTATATTTTGACGATTTATTAACAATATCTTTTGAAAAATTGTACGTTTGACGATCGATCGATATATATTTTTTTCCGAAAAAAAGATTTAACATTTTAATAAGATATATTAATTACCTGTAATAATGGCACAAGGGCATAGCTCTTCTGACAATTTGATATAATTTGGACGACGTTACGGAACACCGACACGGTTTTTCTCAAAATGTTGCAAATTCCTACCGCACATGCAAGGAGCGCCACTTTATAATTACGATATTTGAACATATAAATAATTAAAATTAATTAATATTTTATTATAACAAATTATATATATATATATATATATATATATATATGAATAAATATAATTATAAGCCGATATGTGTATATAGACAACGTTGAAATATATCTATATAAGAAAAATGATTTCGAATCGCTATTAGCATTTATTGCAATTATATTTCTTATCAATGTCATTCTTCGTAAAGAAACGAAAGAAAAAGAAAAAAAAAAGAAAAAAAAAAAGAAGAAAAGAAAAGCAAACAAAAAATATTTCTATTAATAGAACAACATTATTACGGATGAATATTTGCACGGATGAATATTTAAAATCGACATATAAAGTAACGATATGCGACATAAAATAAAATATTTTCAAGGGCGTATGAAAAGGTCCGTAGGTTGAGTGCAACCAAAAGAGCGGGAGAAATTTGTATTTGCTTGGGGGATTACATATGAAAGGAATAATCGTATATCTGGGTTTAATCTTACTATTTGCGTACTCGACAGAATATCGTTTGGCGATGAAACAATATAGATATATTATCTTAAAGTTCTCTCTCTCTCTCTCTCTCTCCCTCTCTCTCTCTCTCTCTATTTATCTATCTATCTATCTTTATCTCTCTATCTCTATTTCTCTTTTTCCGTTTTTAATTAAACCAGGAGAATATTATATTGTAATGACGCTGCTCGAGAAATTTCTAGCATAAGGATGAGCGTTGCACTTTGAGTATGCGAGGATTAAACGGCACATTAATTGCAGGGCAGAGAACGTAGGCGCTTCGCACCTTGGAAGATTACTCGAGTCTGAGAGTGGTTGATAATTTTATATGCAAACATCCTTTTCTCTCTCTCTCTCTCTCTCTCTCTCTTTCTCTCTCTCTCGGTTTTCTCTGTTTCTTTTTCTTTCTTTTTGCGGTTTACGCCCTCTGTGGGAATGGCTGGCGAATCTTGGCACGTCCGAGGCTCCTCTTCGTCCTCGTTTTCAATTCGCGTAGCACGTTTACTGCACGCTGCGGATTATTAGCTCGCGAACTCGATGCACTGGCCGCAATCGCCCCGGTAATTTTCGCCCAAGCCGCGAGGATCCACCCGTTGCTGTTGCCGTTGCCGTTGCCGTTGCTGTTGAATCCCCAAGTTGAATAATATTGCGGTGTCGCATTTTCAAAGACGTAGAAAACATTATCAACGTTTTCTACTTCTTCCAACTCTATTCCGCGCACTTACATACGTGAAAAGATCTCCCATGATATCTTTCTATCATTATCATAAATGCAATATATATATATATATATATATATATATATATATATATACACACATATATATATTTAGACTACTCAGATAGATATATTTTCTCTATCGTTATAGTAATACTATCTAATCCATTAGAATTATCCCTGAGCGATATTTGAAAGTGGTACCCTTTAGAACGATATTGTATGTGGGGAAGGAAGGAGGGAGAGAGGGAGGGAAACAGAAAAGAAAAAAAAGAGAAAAAGAATTAAGGGGCATTTCGTGTATCGTTCTTTATTCCGTTCGTTCGGTACGGTTCAACGAAATTAAGCGTCATTGTTTATGAGTGAATTCATCTTGATTGTCGATGACTAATGTCCAACGGCAGCTAACATAAGTCGGATAGTTGGATCGCGGTCATCCAGAAGTCAGACACCCAAATGAGTGGAGGAAGAAAGAAAGAAAGAAAGAAAGAAAGAAAGAAAGAAAGAAGTAGAAATAGAAGAAGAAGAAGTAGAAGAAGAAGAAGAAGAAGAAGAAGAAGAAGAGGAAGAAGAAGAAGAAGAAGAAGAAGTGGCCACCGCCACGTGAGAGCTCTTTAACGACCATCATCAATAACGCGAACCGACGTTGAAGAGGAAAGCAAAGAAACAAAAAAAAAAAGAAAAAGAAAGAAACAAAAAAAGAGATAACAAAACAAGAAAAAAAGAAGAAAACGAAAGCAAAAACAAAAAAAGAAAAACAACAGAAGAATGAAAAAATCGATGCCTTGGTTAGTGGGGTGGGTGATGGCCGATATGATGGCTCGCCGATTTTTTCCTTCGCCTTTTTTTGTTCTCTCTTTCTCTCTTCTCTCTCTCTCTCTCTCTCTCTCTCTCTGTCTCTCTTTCTCTCTATGTATGCCCGGTAAATGGTGTTAATTAGTAAATTTGATTTAAGCCCGAACGAAGTGACCGGATAGGCGGATGCTCACGTGCGAGCCTTCCTCGGAACACGATGATGTACGATCCCTGCAAAATATTTGACTGTCTTCCGTTCGAAGCTCGTTCTCTTTGACGCTTCTTAAAAGGAATGAAAGAACGAAAGAACGAAAGAACGAAAGAGAGAGAGAGAAAGAGAGAAATGGGATTAAGAAGATCGAGAATCCTGTCAAGACTATAAATGACGATATGGTAGCGATTCATAGCTCTTGAACTTTGACGCGACTTTAAATCTTTCATTATTATTATTTTCTTTTTTCTTTTTTTGTTTTTTTTCTTTTTTATTATCTCTTCTTCGTTCAAAAATAGAAAAAGAGAGAGAGAGAGAGAGAGAGAGAGAGAAAGAGAAAATGGTGGGGCAGAGGAAGGTTTACCAATGGCGATCGTAAAGAAGGGCTAGTGGGTGAATGGGGGATGGGAAAACATTGCTCTAATAAAGATACAATATAGGTATATATAAAAATTATACGGTTCTTGGCTTCTCGGCAAGGTGATTTTGAGATTCATGATCGGTAAAGAACAGTTTTTAAAAGATAGTAAACGAGATTGTACATCTGGTGGAGGCAAAAGTATAATAAGTCTTTGATTCTTTTTCTCTTTTTTTTTTTTTTTTACACCATGTAGCAACAAGTTAGACAATTATTATATAGATAAGTACGTAAAAGATTGGAACGGTATTGTGGAAGAAGTGGTTTATGTATTTCGTGAAGAAAGATATTGGTATGGGTTATCTACCTACAAACTCGCACCTCCATTCGAAAAAGTCTCTCTCTCTCTCTCTCTCTCTCTCTCTCTCTCTCTTTTTCTCTCTCTCTCTTTTTCGGAGCGGGAGAAATTTACTTTTAATGGCAGTAGTAAGAGAGATGAGAGCACCTGCAAGAAAAAGAGAGAGGAAGAAAGAAAGAAAGAGAGAGAGAGAGAGAGAGAGAGAGAGTGAGATGGGAGAGGAGATTGAAGCGGTCGAGACAGGCGCGGATTTCGCTTTTTAATCGGGAGAAGATCTCTCTCTCTCTCTCTCTCTCTCTCTCTCTCTTCTCCTTCTCTTTCGGTCTTGAATTTCGGGTAATGACGCGTTAGCTACCGTAAAGAGAGAAGAAGAAGAAGAAGAAGAAGAAGAAGAAGAAGAAGAAGAAGAAAGAAACTTGGCGAGGGTGGAGAAAGAGGAAGAGAAAAAGAAAAATAGAGAGAGAGAGAGAGAAGAAAGAAGGGCCGTTAATCGGTAGGCATTATCTCAATCACGTAAAACGGCAAAATTGCATTTACCTTTTTAAATGAATATTTGGAGGGAGACGCAGCCGCTGCTGCTGCTGCCGCCGCCACCGCCGCCGCCGCCACCACCGCTGCCGCTGCAGCCGCCGCCACCACCGCCGCCGCCGCCGCCGCCGCCCGCTAAGTTAATTTACAAAGGAATGCCGGGTAACGCCCTGTTCAACCTACCGGCCGCCGAACAAGTATTGTCCCGCCCCTGTTCAACCCTAAACGTGAGATACGCGCGTCAGCAGCGACCGTCTTCGAAAAAGGAAGAGATCAGAATCAGAGGATAAAAGAGTGTGGGCAAGAGGGACGCCGGGGAATGAAAGAGGAGAGCATTGGGGCAGGACGTACGGGGACGGGAAACGAGAAAGGCGGGGGGGAGGGAGGGAGGGAGAGGAGACGAGAAAGAAGCATATGCCAATTATACCTACCTACCGGCTAAGTAACTAAACTTCAACGATCCAACAATTTTTCGGAGCGGGAGAGTCGGGGAGGGGGCTGGGGGATAAGGTAGAGAGAGAGAGAGAGAGAGAGAGAGGAGGGGGGGCGGACTATATACGAAGATATAAAAGTAACTAAAAGCACCCTCTCTCTAATCTGCAATTTATTTATTTTTCTTTTCTTTTTCTTTTTTTTGTATTTTTTTCTTTTTTGTTCTTCATACACAACGTAACTATATGTTTATTCATGTACGCACATATATATGTTTATATGTATGCATGCATGTATATATAGTAATATGAAATTTATTCGTAAATGGTATTATAACTATGATATTATATACATAGCTATAGTACTATGGTATTATAAATATGATATCTAATATATTCGTTATAGCTTACAATTAAATGATATTAAGAATGTAGGAAAGGAAAGAAAAATAAAAAGTAATGAATCTCCATAAATACAGAGATATGAACAGGTAGATAGATAGATAGATAGATAGATAGATAGATAGATAGATAGATAGACAGATAGATATGTAGGTAGGTAGATAAGTACTTAGGTATATTGTAATATATTAACGATAAAAACGATCTTATCAATTATTGGAAAGAACGGATGTCCAATAAATATGATCAAAACATTATCTGATTTATTCTTATAAATTTTTCAAAATTCATAATAGGATACTCGTGTAACCTTGATTATCCAATCAGATAAATAGAAGAAAAAGAGGAGAAGGAAAAGGAGGACGTAGACGACAAAGACGACGACGAAGACAAAGAGTAAAAGCTGCTCTCTCACCCTCCAGTGTAAAACAGATCCTTTGACTTAACAGATTCTTCTCTCTCTCTCTTTCTGTTCTTGCTGTTGCTGTTGTTCTTGTTGTTGTTGTTGTTGTTCCATGATCCAGCACGCTCGTATCTCACTATCTGATAATTGGAGCGGTAATTACTCGATGATTAACAGAGATGGCTCCCGCGCATCGTGCCTCCTATGGTTTCTCTCTGTCTCTCTCTCTCTCTCTCTCTCTCTCTCTCTTTCGATCCCTTTGCCGATCCGTCGATCTTTCTGCTTACCGAGATCAGAGATCGAAGATAGGTTCGTGCGCGAGCACGTTGATTCTCTCGGGTCTTCATTTCTTTTCTCTTATTTTCCCCGTTTACATCCCCCAACCCCCGGCCCTCCCCGGTCTCAATCCTATCCCCACCTCCCCGCCACCCAATCGTCCGTCCATCCGTC
>NC_062192.1:1370504-1373004 GCF_912470025.1 Vespa velutina
ATTTACTACTACAACTTTTTTCGTCAACGTATACGATCGTCTTCTCCTTTATTTATTTCTTTTCTGATTTATTTCTTTCTCTCTCTCTCTCTCTCTCTCTCTCTCTTTTTTCTCATAAATATCTTTCCCTCTCTCTCTCTCTCTTTCTCTCTTCGTCTTCTCTTTCTCTCGGATTTCTTGGATTACGTAAACCCGTCGTCTCCCGTCGTTTTCGCGCCTCGTAAAAAGTCCCGCTAATTATAGCCTCGCGCTGTTAATGCATAGCGGACAAAAGGGCGTTTCGGAATTTATTGAACTTTCTCTCCTTTTATCCGACAAAATTTATTCCGTCGGTATAGCTAACGTTGTTAATGTTCATTTCATGCCGTGAGTTTCACTCGAATAACAGAGAATTGGCTAATTAAGTGTGCAAATATTCACGCGCTTATATGCAACGAGAGAAAAAGAGAGAGAGAGAGAGAGAGAGAGAGAGAGAGAGAGAAATAAAGAGAAACGTTTAAATGCGAAAGACGAGATACGTGGTCGTTTTTTTTTCTAATTTTCTGTAGGATTTCTTTTTTTCCTTTTTTTCCACCTTTCTTCATTTTTGATTTCCTCCTCTTTTTCTTCTTTTTATTTTGTTAAAAAGACAATTAATTCCTATCGATTACTTGAGAAAAAGAAAACTAAAAGGAGAAAGAAAAAGGAATAAAAAAAAAAAAGAAAAAAAAAAAGAAAAAGAAAAAACAAATAAAATCAACCATACAGGCTCCGTCCTTCAGGAGATAAGGAAAGAATCCTAATCTGTTACAAATGTCGTACAAGCGATTCTCGAGGGCGCTTTAGTTTCTGCTTGTTCTCTTTCCTCTTTAATTTTTTTTTTTTTTTTTTTTTTTTTTTCATCATAAAAAGGAAAAAAGGAAAGAAAAAAAAAGAAGGAAGGAAAAATAATAGAGCAAAAAGGACAATACTCTCTCCCCCATATCCACCCACGGATTCTATTCGATTATGAGAAAGGGAAGCTTGTAATACAGAGTCTCGATCGTGTTCGAAGACCATCGACATTCCTTATCCGATTATATTACACATTTTCCGTAATACGCCATTGTTTAAAATTCTCATATCGTATTTTCTTTGTTATTACGTCGCACACCTTGGTCGTATAATGTGTCTCCATCGTCCTCCACGAATAACAGAAGAGAAGAGAAGAGGAGAAAAGGAAAAAGAAATTTGTCGTTATGGGGGCAAAGGAAACAGAATAAAAAGACGAAGAAAAAAAAAACAAAACGAAAGAAGAAGACAAAAAGATGATAAAACAAATATGAAACAAAAAGGTGGCAGAGGGGGGGGGGAGGAGGAAGTTAGCGAGTATGGGACCGGTAGGAGGACGATTGGGCCAGGGAGTTGGGACAGAAGAGGTGTGGTTGGGGGGGGGGGGGGGCGGAGATTGGAAACTTGGTGGGGAGAGGGTAGAAGAAGGCAGCAAAGATTTCGAATGAAATATCGCGCTGAACGTATCCAATAGGTCGGTCTAATAGGAATAAACAATGTTATGAATTTAAACGACCCAGCTTGGCGCCACCATAACCTTATATTATCAAATTACGGGGCCTTATGCTTTGAGAGCTCTACGGGTCCTAGGTGCACGCCTCACGTGTCCACGACGCGTCGTAAACTCGGATGTTAACGGTAGGAACCCACGTTCTCTTCTCTCTCTTTCTGTCTCTCTCTCTCTCTCTCTCTCTCATTCTATCTCTTTCTCTCTGTCTCTCTCACACTCTTTGAAAAACCTATTCGCGATGCTCCACGGGGGAGTGTGGGTGGGGATTAGTAGATGGGTAATGGGGAGGGAAAGGTGTGGGGGTTGAATTTCAGTTCGTTGTGTACAATAAAGAACAAAGGAACGCAAACATTTTTGGAAAAAAGGAAAAGACGAACGGCCTTATTCGACGACACTGCGAATATCCGTTTAACTTATCAAAAAAAAAAAAAAAAGAAAAAAATAAAAAAAAAATGAAAGAGAAAAAAAAATATCTAATCGTTATATCAAATGAAAATTATTTATATCTAATATTCTCCGTCCCTCTTCTCACCCATCTCCCTCCTCTTTCAATTATCAAATCACATATAGGATGCAAATAATAGCGAAAAATTGTAATCCTAATCATTTGTACATATATATATATATATATATATATATATATATATATATATATATATATATATATATATATATATATATTTGAAGATATTAGGAATACTTTATCGTGGTCGTAGTTTTATCGTTTCGTTCGTTTATCTATTCGAGTGTATCCCTATTGGATAGTTTTTATCGTTCAATGGTAGATAAGTAAGTATTATATTATCGCATATATACACACACACACACACACACACACACACACACACATATATATATATTTGGTGGATAGGGGAAGGTATAGTAATTAACTCGAAGGAGAGTAGGTTCCTCTCGTGAATCGTACGAAGGAGGTAAAGATGGCGCTTCGTATCACCTCTT